>NC_142013.1:43222732-43374349 GCF_049901735.1 Notechis scutatus
AAAGCCACAGAAAGCTAAAAGAGGATAGGACTGATTATGTTTCTTCCATCCAAGTCTTTCTATCTGTCATTTATAAGAGTGACCTATGCAGATGTCATCACGTGCTTAGGTCTGAAGCCAGACATCCAGATAATCTATTTATACCAGGGCTGTTTATGCCAATTGCAATCACACTATTTTCTCCCTAACTTTTCTCCAAAAGGAAGGTTGGAGATAGAATGGTAGTTATTGATAACTGTTGGTTGCATGCCAGGCGTTTCAAGAAGTAGGCAGACCAGCACCTCTTTCAGGTCTGCTGGGATCTCATTCTATCTCAGATATTAACTTGAGCCCATGTCTTCCCAATTCCCTCATTAGGTCTCTTCAACTGCCCAGTGAACAAGGGTCCAACCCACATGTTAGAACTGAGATCACAGAAAACTATCCACTTCCTTGAAGTCTTATAGACTCACAAATTCTCTAGATAATATCACTAGGCATTACTTTTGTCATCTCACTAGATTCTGTCCATCTGGCTTCTTGGACCATACAAATAGTTCAATAAATGATTAAGTACAATGCAATGCACATGCCAAATTGAAATAATTTTTGTAGTAAATGTTTATTAGCACTCAAGTATTACATAACTTATAGTTGCATGTAAAGTTTGTGGTTTTTTTTTGAGCTACCATAATTTTGTTGGGCTCACTAATGGCTGTAATATATTGTATTCTGCTATATACACAAGAGCACATGCTGTTCACACAATTTAATAATTTATTGCTATATTGCATACATTTATGCATTCCAGAATTGTACTTTATCATTGTGTTTATCTATACTGGAGGAAAAATGTCTTAATTTAAATTTTTTGGTTTATAATTTGGAATGCTGCAAGCCAGAATAATTTCTTCTCCATTACAGATATTACTCAGATAAACAAAAATAGTACTGTTTTCTTCCCACTAGCTAGCTTGTAGAAGTTCAAATGGAGAATGGATGGAATTTGCTTAAATAAATTAGTTCAATTTGTGGCTTGTGAAAACATGAAATATAGTTGCTTTTATTAAAATCCCATGTACAGATTCCTATGTATCTTTTCACAGCTCTGACACATTTTATTTAACCCATTGTAGTTTTCATAGGATTATTCATTCCATATGACATAGATTGCTTCATAATCATATGTGAATCTCCTGATTCCCATTTAACCACTTCTGAAGAAGGCTGAACTTTTTCTGAGCCTCTGATATACATTTTAATTGCCCAGAAAATATTCCATTGGATGATTTGGCTTCATTCATCTCATTAAGTCATAATATATATTTTGGACAAGGATGAGTTTTCTTTATTTTAGAAACCAACTTTTTGTAAGAAAAAGAATGGCCAAAGCCAAGGCTGAAACTTTGTGGTACCATGGTGTTCTAATAACTGAATGGGAAATAGAGTTCAGCAAAAATAAATATATCACTTAGTTTTAATAATTAAAATATTTATAAAATAATGATCAAAACTTGCACCTTTTTACAGAGTAAAACTTTTAGAAATACATTGACTATGATGTTCGCTTGTCCAAGCAGATCAGGAATGAGTTCTTCAGCAATCCAGCTTTAGGTATGTGTGTGCTGAGCTTGTGCACCTAGAGTCCTGTAAGAATTTGCTCCAGAATTTTTTGTACTCTTTCTTGGAAAAGCTGACAATGTGCACATCCATGTAAAATGGGGGCAAACTCTGTCAGTTCTTCAGATTTATATTTACTTCTGATTCTGAAGGTATTCTTTTCCCACATAGCAAATAAGAAAAAAAATTGAACATACTCCTTTTAGGACTTTTCTTAAAATGCTTGACTGATTCTTATTTTTAATCTTCCGATATTGTTATCCTGAATATGCCAATTCCTTGATCTAGATCTCTTGGCAAAATATAATACCTTTGTTATCTGGCAGTTAATCTGATGGTGATTATCAAAGCAATATGGCCTGAGCTTTTGGTGCTCTCCTAAGACTATTTTGAGACTGAAATAAAATAACTGCACGATCAATATATAACATGAATGGCAACCATTTATCAGGTTACTTAGGTAAAACAATAATTGTGCAGTGTGGGCCAATACACATTGCACAACGCTGCTTATTATTTACCTGCGTAGGAGCAAGGTTTGAAAGGTGCCCTTTGGATTGCATTTTACGTGCTGGGCTGTATCTTCATGTAATTTATTAATGAGGCAGGGGTAAACATCTGTCTGTAGCCTTGAATTTTTCCCATAGGGCTTCTCCAGAAATAAAATCAAATGGGTTACTAATTTGCATTATCTGTCTTGCCAACTGGGCTTCCAGTAGCTTTGCCAGCTTTCATCTAATTATCCGATTTTTAATCTTGGCAGCCACAAAGAATTGGCAACTCAGAAAAGGAGCCTCAGATAAACTTTGGGGTATCATGAGCTTATCAGGAATGTTATAAAGTGATCAAAGGGGAGGGGAATTTCCAACATTGTGTCAAGAATATGGAAAAATTGCTATGGTGATGTTGAATCTAAGAACTTTGGAGCTAGTCTGCCAAAACAGGGATAAATCTTAAATTATGTTATTAAATTGCTGCCAATAAGCCCTCTCTTTTTAAATTTCATATGAAAATTATAACCTCTCTTCATTTTTGGGACATGATATGGCTTCATAATATGCAGTAAGTATAAACTGTATAACCATTTGTAACATGGTTTATAAAAATGAATGTAGCTAGGGATATGATATATTTAATGAATTATGAGGTAACACAATTACATTTTAGCATGAAATTATCCAGGTATTTCAATATTTGCAATGTATATTTAATGTGTGATCCTAGTCTTATGTCATTTCTAAAAATAGTAATGTCTGAATATTTAAGAGTTATTTGATCTAAAATTATTATTCTTCTGATTGACTTTTGACTAGGATATTTGCAATGTCAAATTGTATGAATGTAGCAATACCAATAGCACTTAGACTTTTATACCACTTCACAGTGCTTCACAACTTCTCTAAGTGGTTTATAGAGTAAGCATATTGCCCCACCAATCTGGGTCCTCATTTTACTGACTTTGGAAGGAGGGAAGTCTGAGTGAACCTTGAGTCAGTGAGAATTGAACTACCAAACTGCAGGTAGCCAGCAGTCAGCAGAAGTAGCCTGCAGTCCTGTGTTCTAACCACTGCACCACCACGGCTCATCGTATGGCTGTTCTAATCAGATTACCAATATTTCTTGGGCAATTATCTATTTGATTTATATTCTGCCTTTTTTGTACAGAGCTCAAGGCTGCATACATAGTGCTTCTTCTTACTTCCCTACAAACCAACTTTATGAGGTAGCTTGGGCTGAGAAGGAGTGCTGAGAAGGAGTCACCAGTGAGCTTCTGTGGCAAAGGGTAGATTGGAAACTAAGTCTCCCAACCCCTATTTAAACATTTTAATCCCTATATCACAATGACATGGGCTGTCCATACATCGTCATAATAGTGTTTTGAAAAGGAACATCTTACAAGAAGGGTACTTACAACCATTCATTTAACAATAGTTTGAAGTTACAAAAGTACTGAAAAGAGTAGCTTAAAAGACATCCTTGAAGTTATAACAATTGTACCACCTGCATGGTCTGGTAATAACATAATTTGGGTGCATGGCAACTGGCTCACATTTACAATGGTTGCAGTGTCCCAGAATCAATTGATTACACTTACGAATTTCCCATTTGTCTTCCAATGTGCACACTCAACTGTGGAAGCAGAATTTGCTTAATGACCACATGGTTCATGTAACAATTGTGTGCTTTGGCTAGAGTCTGTAATAAAAATGTCATAAAATTGGATCCAAATTACTTATTTAAAAACCACAACATTTAGCAACTAACATTTGGCAATTGTGATCCTAACTGGGATTGTAAATTAAGAATTACTTATACTTTGGGATAACAAAACATATTTATTGTTACACCTGAAATGCTCCTTAAGGTTTGTGTTTTAGCCTTTTACCTTGGCAGTAGTATGTTATTAATTCACTTGGAGCAGTAAGTATTATAAAGGAAAAACAATTTCTTTTACTTTAAATATGGCACTATATTGTGTATATAATCTGAGGCTGAATATATTGTTTTCTGAGTACCTAGTATATGAATTAGAATCTCTGAATTGAAAGAATCCCCAGAAGTCATCTGGTCTAAGAATCTGCTCAGCACAAGATCTTCATGAGCAGAAACATGTTGAGTTTACTTTGTTCCATGTGGAGGTTGCATTTTTCTTTTATTCAGTTATGTATTCACTAAAGCACAAGTTGATCACGAGTGTATAAATTCTTGTATCCAGCAGTATCTTATATACATAAACCCCCCTTCCACCCCACTCCTTAAAAATCACATAGTTAGATTTGTTGTCTGAGACTTCAATAAATCTCTTAATATGGCCCAGGATCATGATGTGAGTTGGATATCTTCTATACATCAATGGTACTCAACTCCAAATTATTACATAACCTGTACCATATACTGTAGATCAGGGGTGTCAAACTCAAGGCCCAGAGTGGTCTGGTCTGTGGGGTACTTAGATGTGGCCTGTGGGGCCACCCTGGAAACAGAAAACTGGCCCACTGTGATGCTGCCAATGAAAATGAACTCGGGAGAGCCTTAGGCGGCCTCTGTTTGCAGAGGCTATTGCAGCCAAAAACAGAGTTCAAGAGCCCATTTTCACTGGCAGAGCACTCAGGCTACCACAGGCACCTCAACACCAGTGATGTCGACCTAGCCCCCCGTCCTCCAAGGTCAAACACAGCCCTTCAATGAAATTGAGCTTGACAACCCTGCAGTAGATGTTAAATAATGGAAACTGAGCACTATGTTATTCATAATGAAGCAGCCACTTTGTTGATTTTTGCCTCCCAGCCACCACTATCTGGAACTGACAGCCGGGAAAGAAGCAGGACTATTTTAAAATGATATTCCCAATCCCCAATTTCGACAACTAGTTATAATTGTTGATAATATTGAAGATCATGGAAAGATTCAAAAAGTACAAGGACAGGAATACTACTTTCATCCAGATCACAACACAGTTAATCAAGTAGAGCAACACTGCTTATAGCACTGAACAGATAGGCACTCATACTTGCCAACTCTGGAACAGTAAACTGGGTATTGCCAAGGTGTCATGACAGATCCCCCTTCCCTGTCTCTGGCACTCAAGTTGGTGCAGGACCTGAAGCCCATATGGACACATTTCGGAGAAGGTAACATTACTGATTTTCCTCAGCTAGGTTTCAGTAACATATGTCAGGTTTGTACATTTATCAAACACAAGATGGTTGGATCTGGTCTTATTACAGACCAGTACTAATTTGTGACCAAGTAGCCCAACAGTCCAGCCACTCAGATTCCTGGTAAAAGCAGCAGAGGAAGAAGAAGGGATAGCTTCCTTTGGAGTTCTCTCTTCATATATTTATATTTAAAATAACATACTGATATATCATCTAATTTGAATATTGAATTTAACTGAGGAACACTGATTTCATTGTATCTTGCATCACTAAGAAAAATCCACAAGGCAAGAGATGAAGTAAGAAGCACCTGTGCACAAAAAGAGGAAAGCAAATACAAGATGATAATTTGTCTTTTTTTAAAAAAATATGAATATTTATGCTTTGTTATATATTGTAAATCCACAGAAAATTTACATTTTCTCATTAATATGCACAAACTGTCCTACTGAAAATACTTTGTTCCTTCAAACCATGTCAGTGAACTTGGATTTCATTAAAGTATATAGCTGAATAAACAAATAATTGCATTTTAAAGTTCAGTCACAGTAGTCCTTGGAAATTTAATATAAGCACTATGTAAAGTACAGCAAAGGTCATGTTAATAAGACATAGGAAATTTCTTCGATTAGTTAGCTATATGGAGAATTTCACTTTGAAGAGCATGTTAACACATTAATTTTGGGAGAGGAAAAATGCAAAATAATAATATGTAACAATATAAAATATGATTGTATCATTAATTATTATTGGATGGAGATGCTCAAACATAAATGGTTGTCACTTTGACTTAAATAATTTATCTGATTTATTGAATCATTTTAGCTGTAAAACATATTGATTTCTGTATAGGTTATGCTTATCAATGTAATCTATTAGCAATAGCAATAGCACTTAGACTTATATACTGCTTATAGTGCTTTACAGCCCTCTCTAAGCAGTTTACAGAGTCAGCATATTGCCCCCAACAATCTGGGTCCTCACTTTACCCACCTCAGAAGGATGGAACCTTGAACCTGGTGGGATTCAATCTGCCAAATTGCAGGCAGCTGGCTGTCAGCAGAAGTAGTTTGCAGTACTGCACTTTAACCACTGCGCTTCTGAGGCTCATAATATTTACACATAGTCCTCAAATTATAACTATTTCTTTAGTAACTGAAGTTATAATGACACTGAAAAAAGTCACATGACTGGCTTTCATGTTTATCACCATTGCAGCATCCCCATGGTCACATGATCAAAATTTGGGTACTTAGCAACTGGTATGAATTCATGAAAGTTGCACTATCCTGGGATCAGGTGATTACCATTTGTAACTTTCCCAGCTGGCTTTCAACAAACAAAGCCAATGAGAAAACCATAGTCACGTAATAAATGCATGAGTCACTTAGCAACTGCAGTGGTTTGCTTAACAACTATGGCAAAAAAAGGTAAAATGGAACAAAAACTACCTTGCTTAGGCTCAATTGTGGTTGTAAGTTGAGGAATACCTATATGTTATATGACTCCCACACTAATTTATTGTTTGTTTTTCTTTTGCTCTTTTGATCAGGAAAGTTAAAATATGCTTGAATTTAAAATTTTATCATAAGGATCTTGTTTTTTTCAGAAAAAAATTTAATAGCATTTTAATATCTTCCTTGATGTTCTTCTATGCTTTAGAATGACTTTGTGCATGCTCACCTTTAAAAATCTTAGTATCAAATTGATACTAGTGTTATACATACCTTGGCAAAGTTATTTAAAAGGCAGTTTCAAAAAGCTTTGCAATTGGACCAGAGGAATGATTCCTTCCTTCCTTCCTTCCTTCCTTCCTTCCTTCCTTCCTTCCTTCCTTCCTTCCTTCCTTCCTTCCTTCTTGAACTAACCACTTAAATGTTTATAGTATTGCATGCTGATATGGCTGGATCACCACAGATCAATTATGTTGTGGATGGGTGTGATTAATACATCTATTTACTACATACAGTAATTTTTCCTCCTTATTCTTAATGATGACTTAAGATTCTGTTGGGCTCCACTAATGGTATTAAAGCATTCAGAAGATATTGGCAGGATTCACTTGGCTGTACTTGCTCTGATATGTTCTTAGGGTAGCAGGAAACCGTAGTGATTAATCTTTGTGATACTCCAATCTTTTGTAGGAAAGCAACTTCATTAGAAAAATGAAATTGTAACTAAGTAGGTTTCCTTTTTGTTTTTAACAGAATTTATTATTTTTTTGTCATGATAGCTTCTCATTTTTAACAAGTCATTTAATTAAACATGACATGGGATTTAGAACTTTTTTTCTCTTACATTCTCTATTTATAGAATTCTTGAAATCAGTTTAAAATAATGTGGAGCAAAAACTAGATATCATACTAGCAATTTCTTTGGAGTCAGTTGGCATAGTTTATTACACCTAATAAGGATAAAAAGAGAGAAATTTGGAAAATAATGTTGAAATATTCAATTACATGTGTAGTGATGGTGTTTTAAAAGATTTAAATAATATCCTGCAAGATGAAAATACCAATTTCATTAGATGAAAATTAAATCAAGCTTAGACTCCATAAAGTTTAAATATGGATCAAGCTTGTATTAATGTGATTTTATTCTAATTTACAAGTTGATTTGAGTAATATGTAAATAGATTTCTTGTTGACTTACTTAGATCTTAGCTTATAAATCTAAAATCAATGTTTCCGTGAGCCTTTTATAGAGATCTAGAGATAGAAATGATAACAAGCTGTTCTTAAGAATAATGTAACAAACCTAGATCCTCAGTCAAATAGAATTGTATAGGAACTTGGCACCCATTCCAACTCAAGGCTTCAGAAAACAGCCAGGTTTTTAAAGACTTCTTGAACATCATTAGGGTGAGGTAATACAGATTTCAGGGGAATGCTGGACAATATGCTGGTGATACACCAATTGCATTGTTTAATCAAAGGGACCTGAAGTGTACTAACTCCACTTGATTCTATAGGACTGGAAACAGAATAAACAGAGTATGTTTTGAGGAAAAAAGAACAATTGTTGATGGAAGAACAGAATACAAAAGATTAAAGGCTGTGTTAGTTTGAATTGCTAGCTTCATTGTGATATGAACTGGCCTATTTCCTTTTTGAACAGTTAAAAATTAGAAGATATAAATAGTAATCATTGATCAGAAACCTTTGTTCTCATATAACTGTCTTTTATTTGCAGGATGCCAACCTCTATTTTGTTTTAAATAAAAGTTGTCTTAAAAACAAGCAGATGAATAATGAAAGAAGTATTCATAGAAAATTTAATCACAGTGGGTATCACCTGATGCACTCCTTACTTAAATTTCTTCAGGAGTAATAATAATGTCACAATCAAAACAAATTTGCAAGCAATATTTGCTTGTAGTTTTTGATTTCACTTGATCACAGTCTAATATAATAATAACACTCTCTTATTTAGGCAATATTGCCCATTTTAGTTGTTACTAAAGTCTGTAAGAACAAACAAAATGGTAAGTTCATGACAAAATATTACAGGGTGCAACTGTCATTTGTATTTAATATCACTACCTATTGTGACATGATAATAGCGATTTATCACAAAACCTAGTATACTATACTTAGATGAAAATACCAGATGATTGCTTATTTTTCAGTATTCTTTCAGTACAAAAAAGAAATTGGTAAATAATGTATGACTATAAAATTTGATATAAGAAACAGGTATATTCTGTTCATTGTAATGATAGCAATAGTCGGTTACATGAAGAAGAAATTATCTATAACCTAGCCCACTTTAACCTCTGAGATTGCTCTGTTAATAACTCTTCCTCCACCAGAAATGGCTTTTTTCCTCATCTCATCCTAACCTTTTTATTTCTTCATTTATTATTATTTGACTCCCCTGCCCTCCCCTTTTCTCCTGTCCTCTGATAGCTCCCCATGTTTGTTTGTCATTGGACACTTCAACTTATTAGGCGATACTGAGTTTTCAATGTCAGAAGTTCATGGTCTTCATGGCAGCCATGAAGGTTGACACATATTGGGGTTGCATTCTAAATATGGGGTTTTTTTTAGGGGTAGTGCAATTGCAATAGGATTTTGTTTTGGAGATTATCAATATTTTATGCATATATGAATCTCATTGATGTATGGCTTGCTGAGCCCACCCTGCCATTCATGGTAGTAGAGCCTATTAGATCAGTCTGCCCACATACTTGGTGTATCCAGATGGGTTTCACAAAAACCTTGGACTTTTCCTCAAAGATTTCGTAGACAATTCAGTTATGGCCTTAGTCACTGCATGGAATGAATGGGAAGCTAGATTGCTCCTTTGTGGCCTCTTTTGAACACTGCTCCTGGGTTTTCATTGGTTCTCTGAAGAGTTTTGTTTATATGTAGAGTCAAAAGTCAGGACTCATTGATAATTTGTTATTTAAAATAATGCTAAAATTGTTTGCCATTTTCTTCTAAATATTTCTTTACTTGCTTGACACATGACCTTTAAATATTTGCGAGCACAGTAAATTTTTCTCTTAAAAATAATTCATATAACATATTGTGATTAATCTGTGATGTCTGATTTTTGGTATAGCAATTATGTGTGGCTATAGATATAGGTGATATAGAAAAACTGAAACCCATCCAGAGTTATTGGAAGTCAAGTAGCCTGTAAATTGTACGAATGAATTTGTATTAACTAATTCAGTTATTCAGACTGTGTACAATGTGACAGCTGTATGATAGGCCAGATAGCTTTGCTGTTTCAGGTCTCTTCCCATGGTAGGACTCCCCATAGAAAGGATGAAGTAGCTATTCTTGTTAAGTCCATTCCTCATAGAATCTGCCGAATATCCCGTTGAAATCTAAAAGGGCAGGGTGTACTATAGGCAAGCAGTCTTGGTAACTAGTGCAGCTGTTCCAAAATGGGAGATGTGATTCATCCTGGAATCCAACAACAGGCTAAACCTGGGGTTGGGTCATTAATGTTCCCAAGGGGTCACAGAGGAAATTGGGACTGTTGTCGAGGGTGGCTGCCCCTGACCATGTCACTGCCCTCAATTCCCCACTCTGATGCTGACAACACTCCAACCCCAATATCCTGCTCCCCACCAACATCCCACCCCTGCTGATGCCAACACTGCAGGCCATAAAATGCTCAGGTCTGATGTAGCCTACGTAATTCTAGGCCAGTTGTAATTTCCAATCATCTTCAAAAGCAGATACATGGAGCATATTGCAGTAATACAAGGCTATCAGAACAAGTGCTATTAATGGGAGAGCTCTTACCAGAATTCTGCATAATTGGATGATCAGCTTAGCTGATATATGCCCGCAATGCAATATGCTTCTTCAACACTAATACTGCACCCAGTAGGGACTCTTACAGTATACATATAATCCTTAAATTGTGCACTAAGTGACTGTCAGAAATAGCAATCAGTAAAACCAGTTATATAGGCCAGAAAGCTCAGTTTCCTAGGTCAATGTTTTCACTACTAGCTAATAGTTCTGTAGTAATCTCTATATCAGTTATAGACAGTTATGGCCTTGGGGTTTCCATTTTTAAAATAATATCATAATTTAATAAGGTTCTTACATGGGCTCTTCTCCATCCTAAAGCTCAGACTAGATTTATGCCAGTGTTTCTCACAACTGAGCCTCATTTCCTTGGAAAACCACCATTGATATTTGACAATGTCTGGATTGGAAAACAGTCATTTATGCTAATGTCAATACATAACTAAAGGGAGTAGTAAATTATCAAAAATCCCAATTCTGTACTATCCCTAAGGAGAAATTAATCTTTTCATAGATTGTGATTTTAACCCATACACATTCACCTTCTCTAAAGAAATTCTTTCAAAACTCTTGCCAATTTATGTCCAAAGTAATATTTAATCCCAGCCATTTTATATATATACATACAGAAAATCCTGGACAGTTTTGATATTTTGATTGGCTTCCACACTCCCTCCAATGGTAAAATAATTATTCCAGACCTTTAATTCTGCTCATCAGGTACTCTATAATTTTCCAGAGGTTGTCCACCAAAATCCATATGGGATAATCTGTAATAAATTCTTTAGCAATAGAAGAGAACATCTGTACTTTATGACTGAATGATGGAGTCCTTGGTGTTCTCTAAGCTTGGTTGTTTGCTTGCAGATGTCATTACTCAACTAGTTAACATCATCAATGCTAGTGATGTTGGGTTTGTTCCCTGTATAGATGGATGGAAGGATGGACGGATAGATGGACAGATAGATGGATATAATATATAGTATCTTGTCCTTGATTAGGTTGTTTTCTGCTTAAAATTGAAAACAATATCCTAATCAAGCAGAAAACAATAATCAAGAGGACCGCACCTCCACCAATACTGACAGGGCAATCTAGTAAAGATATACAGGGAGCAAACTCCACATTCACTAGCACTGATGATATTACCTAGTTGGATAATGAAACATCTGCAAGCAAATAACAAAGCTCTGAGAGCATCAAGGATTCCATAAATCCTTTTAACTGTCATCTTAAACAGAATGCCAACAGCCAGTTACAGATTGGTTGTCTACTGAATTTCAGCTTCTGGAGTTCCTTTCTTTCCTTTTGCTCAATTCATAACATAATAGGATTATTCTTCAGCTATGCCTCATTCTTTTTACCTGGTGCTACCAAATTTCCTTCAATAATAATAAAAAATTGAGTACTGACTCCTTAACTGCTGCATTTTCATTATGATCCATTAAAATTCTGAACTTGGAAGCCTACATACCAGAATTAGCAACATCTTTTCTGTTCAGCTTCAGTTTGTCTTCCACATCTGTGTTCTATTTTCCAAGAGATACTTGAAATATTCAAACCTTTCTAGAGAAGGCAATTGGGCATTGTGGATGCTGATGCTGATTAATTACAAAACCACAGGTGATTCTTCCCATAGTTTTATCTACATGTTACATAGCAGATGAGATAAGATAGAGCTTTTGGGGGATTCTAATAACTCCCAAGGAACCAAGTGAATTTTTCCCAATAATACATTCTTACAATGTCTAGAGAGATAGAATACAAATTTCTCAGCTGGGCCGTAGGAATACAGTGAAAAGCTCCTGAGAGTTTCAAATAGATCAGCAGTAGAGTAGAATAGTATCACTTAGTATCACTTTTCTACTGCATGTTAGCCATCAACTTGACTAGCATTGTACATGTATAATATTTTTGTCTAAAATCAGATTGGAGAAGATAATAGATAATTTATTTCATCTTAAAATTTTAATACCACTTGTCTATCTGCCAATATAGCTTAATATGGACTTTAATTGAAACCAGTTTGGCACAGAGGTAATTTTTGAGCCTTTATATAATTTTTGTTTTCAAAGATAATATAAGCATAACAATTTTCAGCAGTTTGTTTAAAAATTGGTTTGTGTAAAAGTTCAACCATTTTAGCTTGACTTCTGACTCATATTCCATAGTTGAGACAGGTTTCATTACATCTGTATTTTCCATGCTTGACCTTGATATACAAAATAGCTGACAGGATCAAATGGGAATTGACATGCCGTTACTAACAGTTCAATTTAAAAATAACTTCCAGTAAACAAAACACTTAAGAAGGATGTCTTCTAAGAACAACTCCCTGTCTGTTTCACACACACAAACACACGCAAACACAAATTATTATTATAGTCTGATTTGAATATGCTTATAAGGAGAACTAAGCAGTTTATTTTAAAATGGAAAGAGATTCACAATGGAATCCTAGCTTTCTAAATCTACTCAAATACAGAGAGGTATCGTGTTCAGTTTACTACATACATTAGTCAACCAGCTGAGTTAATTGTAATAAATGTCTTGTTTTTGTCTTGCAAACAAATTAATAAACTATAATGTTTCTGTTGTTCACCTATGGATGTGATTAATGGTCAGCAGTAAAGATTCTGTTATCTTTTTGGCAGTACGAAAACCTGAATGTTTAACAAGAGCACAATTTCAAATTAAAGTAATAAATCAGAATTACTCAAGGTAGGCCTCTTGTGTGATCTCTTCAGATGGTACTAGGAATATAGTATTTTGTCCCATGTAGTTTTGGCAGTGTGCCTCTTTATCAAGTACTGTCTTTCTAGTCACGGTTGTGTTCACGTCTTTGCTACATGCTCTGCTGATTACCTTGGAAAAGGGCAAAGCTGTAACTGTTCCACTGACCTTTCAGTTTATTTTCTCTTGTGTCATATGAAACACGACCTAACAAAGTCTTAGTCTACTGATTTTAGACACAAATATATCTCTGCATTTCAACAGGTTTCGTCTCAAATTAGAGTATTGCCTACCCATCCCTGAACATTAATTTAACATAAAGAAAGTAAAACAATCATGCATGGTAGTTATTTGATGTGCCTAGGAGCAAGGAAAATCTTGTATGTCTGTGCTACGAGGAGCGTTTGGGCAGGAAGAGGCAACCCACCATAGACTTTATTAAATGCTTGAACAAAGCCCTGGCTTTTTAGATCTTGCATACATGAATATGCAAAAAATAGCCATGATTTTTAAGTATCTTCAAATCAAATATTTTATTACAGTCGTAGACCAGCATAAGTATCTCACTGTTTTCTCTTTTAAAAACATTGTACAGTAAGATAATATGAAAATGTATAGCATAGTATAGTTGTTAGTTATACTTAAAGAAAAAAAATCAAATATGTATTTCGGCATAAATGCTTGGAAAATTATTCTTTATATCTTTTTTTAGATTACTTACAGGATTACAGTAGACATGTTGGTATAAAATCTTATGTAAAATTGAAATTGATTTTTTTAAAAAATAAAACTGCCATATAAATACAGTTTTAACCCTAGAATACATTAGTGGTTGCTTTTGTCAAGATTTCTCATCTTATTATTTTTTTCCTCAAAAGACTGATATACCCGCAAGCAAGGCATAATGCCACTATCTTTTCAGTAGAAGTAATGTGGAAATGGTAATAGTTTAACATAATGTAGTTTTAAGAAAAATATGTTCTTTCTAAAACTACCAAATAGCATTTTTCTTTTATTTTTCTTACTTTAAAAAAAATATTAACATGCTGCTCACTTACCACATTTTAATTACTTATTAGTATTTACATCTCTAGCAGAATTAACAGCTGCTGACTGGAAATGTCAAGGAAATATTTCATTATTGCTGTTTAATCTTTTCAAATATTCTGTGTGTCTGCATTTTTGATTATTAATTGGAACATATTTTATATGGTGACTTGCCAGCAAAACCTAAGACTGAATGGATCACTACACTACACTGAAGTTTTTGTAATTCCTTGTATTGATGAAAACTGGTTATAAACAAACCAGCTTGTTGATGCTTCAGGGATCTTTCAGAACTTTGTGAAATGCCATTGAGGGGGAATTGGTGACATTACATATTTAGTGATACTACAGAATGTATGCCCACGTGGATGTACCTATATGAACTATGCACAGAAATGTACATAGAAAAAGCTCACTATTGAACTGGGCTCACTATTGAGCTGGACACGCTGAGAGGAGCACTTTGTAGAGTTAGATTTGGTCAGTAGCAAGGTAAAGAGATCTTTGTCCTTTTCTGTTAGCTACTGTAGTTTTCACCAAGATCCTATTTTCTGTTCCCTGACTTTTGCCAATTTTTCCCCAGGATTTTAGAATAATGCAAAAAAGGACTGATGATTTGCTATTTTTCCATAGAATGGGGAAAATAATTATCATGGGTAACTCTATATGGATACATCAATTGTTCACCATCACAAGCAAACAAAAAGTTCTAATGTATGTTTAGAAAATTATATACTAAGAGGATCAATGCATGTATATTAGCTGACTTGTTCTACCACATAGTAGAAAAGGTAAATGTTTTCCTGTCCAGTTGTGTCTCACTCTAGGGGTGGTAGTGGTCATTGTCTGTTTCTTAGCTGAGGGAGCCAATATTTTCTCCTCCATGCTGCATCGAGAGCCCAGGATGGGTTGACTCCTTCCTATGATGTCATAGCTGAGTCTGTACTAAGATATAAAAGCCAGCCCCCGGGAGAGACCCCAGCTTTTGACTCAGCTCCTTTCAGTCAGTTGCTGTGTCTCTGAAAGTGTTCTGTTAGATAGCAATCACCAGCGATCTTCAATACTTTTTTCCTCTCTTCAAGCAGCTCCCAGGGATCTGGGCAGCTGCTCTTTCAGGAGAGCTCTGCAAAGTTGGGAGCAGCGTCACAGAGCTCTGTGCAGGCAAGCTGGGCAGCGTCTGCAGACCTCCCCCACGCCTGCAGTTTGGAGCGATCGTAAACATGATCGGCAAACTGATAAGAGCTCAAGCCAGTTGATCGTGTAGCTGGTTGCTGTGTTTTTCCCTTGCTGACTTCGCTCAGGGCTCTGTATAGCCTAAGGAGCGATTCTTCAATCTTGGAGCCTGTTTTCCTGTAGTCAGCGGCCATCTTGGATTCAAGCCTTCCACCACGAGGTGAGCGGCCATTTTGTAAGCCCAGGGGCCATTTATACCCTAAGGGGCTTAATAGAAAAATTTCTAAACAGCTTCTTTCCAATGCAAGAGCCTTTATTTTACAAATGGAGCAAGATAAGCCTCTGGCAGAGCTTTCCCCCTCAGTGGAACAGTCTCTTAAGCCCAATAGGAGAAAAAGACATAGGCAACACACCCAATCAGTCCAGAGGGAGGTGGCTGCTAAAATCAAAGCTAAGGCTCTAGCCCCTAAGAATGCAACTCAGGCTGAATTGAGGGCAGAGAAGCGCAGACATGCAGCTCTAGAGAGGCAGTTCAACAGAACTATTCAACAGAAGGGAGTGCAACTAAAGCATGTTTCAGGTGATACTCGTGGGCCCCAACCAAGGCCTCCCACGGGAGGAGAAGTTATCTATGAGCCTTTCCATCCTCCATCCTGGTCTCCTGAGGCTCTTGCTGTACAGTCAGATCCTCAGTATTTAAGCAGATCTGGGCCTTATTTCCAACAGGCTTCTGTGCCCTATGCTCCTCCCCCTCCCTCCAGGCCTCGAACCTCTCCTCAATCTAGGCCTGAAGCCACCTTCACTCCCACAGCAGCGGGCCTTCTGCCTTCGGCCTCTACCTTTGAGCATAGACCAAGGGATATCCAAGATGTAGTCTCATCAGCCATTAGGCAGGGATTGGCTGAAGGCTTCAAGCAAATTCTTCAACCTCTGGAAAGGGTTCAGGCCCTTCTCCCTTCTCAATCTATAAGTTCCTTGCCTCATCACCCTGCTTTACACAGGCCTCAGAACCTCAGGGTCCATTCTTCTCTACCAGCATGGGAGGAGGTTGATGAGGAAGGAAGGCCTTCACCATCTGAACACAGTTACTCTCATTCAGAGTGTGAAGAGGGTGAGATTTTTGACCAAAATCTTTCAGAGGAAGAAGATTCTCGCCCAGAGCAGACTTCCTTTGCATTGGTCTTCAAACCTACTCTCTTCAAACCATTACTCAGCAAGGCCTTGGTCACTGCCAAGCTGTCGCCAGAGGAAGTGGCTCCCGAGCCACAAGGAAATCCCTCTAGCCAAGGGGATTTGCTCTTCTCCAAGCCTGTAGTGCATGCAGAGGTTTTGCCTTTTCCCATTTTGTTCCTGGACATGGTCAAGGAACAGTGGGCTTCTCCTTTGGCAGGTCCTCGCCCATCTTTTCTAGATAAGCGTTTCTACAATGTCAGCGCAGCTCTGGACAATGCCCTGGCAGTGCCTTCTGTTGACATTCCGGTTCTGGCCTCATTCTCATCTTCTGGCACTCCCACGGAGCCAGAAGATATCCTGAAACCGGATGATAAATGTTCCGAACAGACCCTCAAGCGCAATCACCAGGCTGCTGCTTGGGCTGTTCGGGCTTCAACAGCAGCATCCTTCTTCACCAGGGCATCCATACGGTGGCTGCGCCAACTCCAGAATAGATTGCCTGCTTCTGACCTTCGATCTCACCAAGACCTTAATAAGATTATTGCAGCGGCGGAATTCACTGTGGATGCCACTCTCAATTCCACCAAATTTGCATCCAATGCCATGGCATCTTCTGTAGCAGCAAGAAGACTTTTATGGCTCCGAAATTGGCAGGCGGAGTCATGCCAAAAATGGAAGCTGGCTTCAGTTCCTTTCGCAGGCGATAAGCTTTTTGGCAATGCTCTGGAACCGTATCTCATCGAAACCAGAGATAAACGTAAAATTCTCTCTTCCTCTGGGAAGAAAGCCGACTATCGCCTCCTTATCGCCCTCCTGCCTTCCGAGCGGAGACCTCATCTCGCTTCCCCTGCTCTCACAGGCCATACTCCCAATGCCAAGACCAACAGGTGGAAACATCTGGCAGGCAACAACCTTCTGCTGGTAAACGGCCCTTTCGGGGGAGGAGGGGGTCGTTCCTTCCGTCGCTCTAAGTAATCCCTCGTTCTCCCCACTCATCGGAGGTTCGCCTAGCTTTTTTTGCCTCCAAATGGGAGGAGTCAATGACGAACGCCTGGGTGCTCAGCACTATTAAGTCAGGGTTACAATTGGATTTCCTAACCCCACCCCCCAAATTTTTTTTTGATCTGTCCTGTGTCTCGGGACATTTCCAGGCAAGCCCTCATGAATCAGGCCATTCAGCACCTTCTTGAAACCAGGGCTATTCAGCCTGTTCCCCCGTCTCAACGGGGACGTGGACTTTACTCTCGCCTTTTCATCGTTCCCAAAGCCTCGGGAGTGGCGAGCCATCCTTGATCTAAAATTTCTCAACCAATTTGTAAAATACAGGCGATTTAAAATACAGACTCTGCATTCTATTTTAGAGAGCATTCGAGAGGGTGACCTTCTCTCTTCCATTGATCTCACTGAGGCTTACCTCCACATCCCAATTTGGCCTCATCATCGCTAGTTTCTCTGTTTCTATTATCAGAATACCCATTACCAGTATCGAGCACTTCCCTTTGGCCTCTCATCGGCTCCAAGGGTCTTCACAAAGATTCTGGCAGCATTGGTGGCATCTCTGCATTCTATTCCAGTGAGGATCCAATGCTACTTGGACGACATTTTGATTCTTTCCTCTTCCATCCTTGCGGCCCATCGGGATCTGCAAATTACCCTGTCATGTCTCCAGAGCCACGGATTTTCCATCAACACCAAAAAGAGCCAGCTCTTTCCTACAACCAAATTGCAACACTTGGGAGCAGTCATTGATACCATGTCATGCCAAATTTTCCTGTCCCCAGCTCATGGAAAGAGCCTTGCAGAGATCATCAGCCAGATCCAGCAACATCAAATTATCCCCCTATCGCTGCTGTCCAAACTTCTGGGGAAGATGGTTTCCTGTATTGGCATCGTCCTGTGGGCTCAGCTCCACTCCCGAGCCCTCCAATGGTTCCTGCTTCCCTACCAATGAGCAGGAACCAGCTACTCATCCATCAAGGTCCCACTCCTGCCACAAATCCGGAGATCTCTCAATTGGTGGCATTCCCCATCTATCTGGAGGGGACTCCTGTTCAGGGACCCAGACAGGCTAGTGATAACCACCGATGCCAGCCTCCTGGGTTGGGGTTCCCATATGCAGGGCCAGATAGCTCAGGGCGTTTGGTCCGGATCAGAACAGACCCACCCTATAAATTGGCTAGAGCTCAGAGCTATTTTTCTGGCTCTCAAGCATTTCAGGCAATCAGTGACCAGCTCTCATGTTCTAGTCCTTACGGACAACATGGCCACAAAGGCTCATGTCAACCGGCAAGGGGGACGAGGTCCAAAGCCCTCATGAGAGAGGCTCTACAGCTGGGGTTATGGGCAGAGAAACACCTGTTATCGATCTCGGCGGACCACATCTCCGGGGTTGACAACTTCCAGGCCGACTGGCTCAGTAGCAGCCTAGTCGACCAGGCAGAATGGTCCATTCCTCCATCTCTATTCAGGGATCTTTCCCTCAGATTCGGAACACCGGAGGTGGATCTTTTATCCACTCCTCAAAACGCCCAAGTCACCAGGTTTCCTTGCCAGGGAGCGGAGGGGACCAATGCTCTTCGGTGCAGATGGCCCAAGGGTCTCCTCTATGCCTCTCCCCTGCTTCCCATCATTCCGGCAGTAATTTGGAAGATGTTGGAGGAACGTGCGGAGCTCCTCCTCCTGGCACCCTATTGGCCAAGGAGGCCCTGGTTTGCAGACCTGGTCAACCTATTGGTGGCTTCTCCTTGGAGGATCCCTGCCCATCTAATCTCCCTTCACCAGGGGGCCCTGCTCCACGCAGAGCCCCAGTGGTTCAAGCTGACCGTGTGGCACTTGAGCGGCAGCGGCTAGAGGAGGCTGATCTTCCAGAAGGGCTCATCCTCACTATCCTGGCTTCTTGCAAACCTTCTACAAGGCACATCTATGATGCCACCTGGAAGGCTTTTCCCGATGGTGCCTCAAGGAGGGTCTTTCTCCTGCTTCAGCCCAGTTGGCAGAAGTTCTTAGCTTCCTTCAGCATGGGCTGGAGAAAGGTTTGGCCCCCAACACCTTACGCAGGCAGGTTGCGGCCCTCTCCTCAGTCCTTTCATGGGGTTCGCTTCCTTCCTTATCCCATCATACTTCAGTCAGGAGGTTTTTGAAAGGGGCTTCCAACCTGCACCCTCCAGTGGTTCACAGGTATCCTTTCTGGGACCTTCATTTGGTCCTTAATGCCCTTACAAAGCCCCCCTTTGAACCCCTTAGAACAGTGTCTCTCCGTTTCCTGACTCTGAAGGTAGTGTTCCTTGTTGCCATCACTTCTGCCAGGAAGGTTTCCGAGCTTGCTGCTCTTTCCATCAGACAGGACCTTTGTTCCTTTCACGATGATAGGGTTGTTCTTCGTCTGGACCCCTCATTTATTCCGAAGGTTAACACCTGGTTTCACAGGTCCCAGGACATTGTTTTGCCTGACTTCTGTCCTCTCCCGCATCATGACTTAGAGTGGCAGTGGCACACGCTAGACGTAAGAAGGGCTCTTAGAATATACATTAAGCGCACTTCCTCCTTCAGGAAGTCGGAAGCCATGTTTGTTTCCTTTTTCCCTTCTCACTTGGAGCACAAGGCCTCTTCTCCTACTATTAGCACGTGGGTCAGGTCTTGCATTGAGCAGGCCTACAAAGCTGCGGCCCTTCTGGTTCCCCGAGGTCTGACGGGGCACTCTACCAGAAGCGCGGCCACTTCTGCTGCCTGGGCAACCCAAGCATCCTTGGAGGAGATTTGTTGTGCGGCCACGTGGACATCCCCGTCTCCTTTCATCAGACACTACCGTCTGGATGCTTTTGCCTTGGCAACTTCAGCCTTCGGCAGATGGGTGCTTCAATGAGTGGTTCCACAGTCAGTGTGATGAGCCAGACGAGGACCCGCCCGTGGACATGCAAGCTTTGGTATGTCCCATCCTGGGCTCTCGATGCAGCATGGAGGAGAATGGGCATTGGTAGAAGTTACCGTGAATGCCCTTTCTATCTATGCTGCGAGAGAGCCCAGCCCCTCCCTTGATTTGTCCGGAGAGGGTAAGACATGTTTCTGTATTTATTTTGGGCTTTCAGAGACACCTTTCAGTCTGTCAAGTATCTTCGCCAAAGCTGGGGTCTCTCCCGGGGGCTGGCTTTTATATCTTAGTACAGACTCAGCTATGATGTCATAGGAAGGAGTCAACCCATCCTGGGCTCTCTCGCAGCATAGATAGAAAGGGCGTTCACGGTAACTTCTACCAACGCCCAGTCCAAAGACACTTTTGTAGTCATGTGGACAGCATTGACTATATGCTGAAGTGCACAGAATGCTGTTTCTATCCCAACAAAGTAGTCCCTATTTACCTCCTCACATTTACATGCTTTTGAACTGCTTAGTGGACAGGAGCTGGGCAAAAAGTGGGAGCTCATCCCATTGTGCAGCACTCAGGTCTCAAATTGGGTCGTCAGCTTTCCAGCTGACAAGCTCAACATCTTTAAACACTGAGCTGGCACACCCCCAAACCAAATAGTAGAAGATTACATAAATTAGAAACTGAAAATTTCCAAACTTCTAGCATTTTCTTTGTTTCCAAGAATACCACTGGTTCCTGGGGACTAACAGCCATTCCTGGCAGATAAAATTAGTGAAGGACTATGATCATCTCCTTTGTTTGGAACTGTTTTCATTGTCTATAAGACTCAGGCAAATTTTAGGGAAATAATTTCTAGAATACTTAAAAATTTGATAAGATTTATATAGTCACTCATCTCATATATATAACTTCAGGGAGCTTACAATAAAATACATAGAATAGAATAGAATAGAATAGAATAGAATAGAATAGAATAGAATAGAATAATAGAATAGAATAGAATAGAATAGAATAGAATAGAATAGAATAGAATAACAGAGTTGGAAGGGACCTTGGAGGTCTTCTCGTCCAACCCCCTGCTTAGGCAGGAAACCCTACACCATTTCAGATGAATGGCTATCCAATCTCTTCTTAAAAACTTCCAGTGTTGGAGCATTTACAACTTCTGGAGGCAAGTTGTTCCACTGTAATTGTTCTGTCAGGAAATTTTTCCCTAGTTCTAAGTTGCTTCTCTCCTTGATTAGTTTCCACCCATTGCTTCTTGTCCTACCCTCAGGTGCTTTGGATAATAGCTTGACTCCCCCTTCTTTGTGGCAGCCCCTGAGATATTGGAACACTGCCATCATGTCACCCGAATCCTTCTTTTCATTGAACTAGACATACCCAGTTCCAGCAATTGTTCTTTATATGTTTTAGCCTCCAGTCCCCTAATCATCTTGTTGTTTTTCTCTGTACTCTTTCTAGAGTCTCAACATCTTTTTTACTTCCTGACGACCAAAACTGGATGCAATATTCCAAGTGTGGCCTTACCAAGGCATTATAAAGTGGTATTAACACTTCACGTGATCTTGATTCTTTCCCACTGTTTATGCAGCCTAGAACTGTGTCAGCGTTTTGGCAGCTGCAGCACACTGCTGGCTCATATTTAAATGATTGCCCATTAGAACTCCACAGTTTCTACTATTGAACAAGGTACCACATATACTGTACCTGTGCATTTTGCACAATACACAATATAAAAAAATAAAATATAGAGTAGCTAGGCATTATCCAACCTATATCCATACAACCAGGAGATAGGCTGCATCACATAACCAAGACACCATATTTTTAAGGACTAATAGAAGATCAGTAAGGATTGGATCAATGTAATCTTGAAGGGTGGATAATTTTCCAAGGAAAGGCCCTATAGCAGGAAGGGCTCTTTTCCTGAGCCCTGCCAGCTGATACTCCTTCAGCTTGATTTAGACTAATCCACAATTGCTTGTCGACACATACTCATGCTGTGAGGGGGTTGATAGATAAGTATAGATTGCAGATGGTTGCAAACAGGTCAATGGGCACACCTCCCAAATCTCAGCTACATGTTGTATGGAGATGCACATCTTGCATGCTGATTGGTTAGTCTGATTTTCTGTTCTGTGCTTTGTTTGAGTGCCCTCTAGTTAGAACATTACCATTTACAGAAGTATAAATGGAACAGCTATGAAACCTGCAGATGACAGATACATATGTTCTCGGAAATGCGGTGACATAGAAGTCTAAATCAGCTCTTAGCTAATGGCACCCTAAGCCTGCCCTTCCTGTCAGATATGGTATGATGGGTATAGGCAATTGGGGAAAGACTAGTGGTGGTATGCTGCAGGTTCTCACCAGTTCTAGCAATCTGGTAGCACCGGTCAGCAGTTGGCCTCACCCACTCACCCCCGCCCTTTCCTGTCTTATATTTCCTTTGTTTGTAGTTCAGCTGATAGGCGCGGCAAAGCAGATTGCTGCGCCTCAGCTGTTTTACTCACCAGCACTGATGGTAAGGTAAGTTTTCGTGCTTAAAATTGCCCATTTTAGAATGCTCTGCATGCACAAAGTACTCGCCCTCAGAACCAGTTGTAAAATATTTTGAATTCTACCATTGGGAGAGACACGTCTGAAAGTAACTCGGCCCAAGCACCTGTTCTGTTTCAGGTTTCAAACTCACATATATAAAAAGTTGCTAAATGATAATAGCAATTTTCTCAAGGTTAAGTGGGTAAATGGCAGACAAGCAAAGAAATGTAAATCAAAACAGGATCTCTTGGAAAGAAAGCTTGCCTGGGTAATTTCACTTTCAACAGGAAAATGCAAAAGAGAAGTCAAAATCCAATCTGAAGTTCAGAGAACCATGCCAAATTTGTTAAGGTGAGGATTTCAGAATTTTTACATGAGCAGAATAAATAGGAACAATATGCCAGAATTTGAGTTCAGACTGTTTCCAAAAGAGAAACATGGATGAAGACTGCTGCAATCAGCTATCATAATTAAGACAGTTACTCCCTTGTTTGTCAAGGAGCTTTAGAATCTTTGCTTTGTTGCCTGCTGTATTCAAGTCCAGGGCATACTACTTCATTATCCAATTGTTCCAGGTGTTCTGATGTTGCTTGTGTATAGTTAATCCCAGATGATTCCTGGCTTGATGTTTCCTAAGGGTGACACTCCACTGGTTAATTGGAGCAGATTTCTGAGTTTTGAATCCTGGGCCATGACAATATCTTACAATTACCCAAAGGCACACTGGAAGTTACTGCAGCTTGCAAAGCAGTGATATGACATGTGCGGAGTAACTGACATCAGCAACTATCTACGCAGCTGCATTCCACAACAGTTGAAGCTTCCTAATATTCTTCAAAGGCAGTTACATATAAAACACACTGTAATAGTCCAACTTGGAGGTCACAAGTCATATGTGACTATGAGCAGAGCTCCTTAGTCCAGGAATGGGTACAATTCAGTGGTGATATTCTACCCGTTTGGCCTGGTTCTGGTGAGCTGGTAGCAGCGATGAGCAGCGGAGACCGAACCGGTTCTCTCCGACTCTCTGTGTTGGGCCCACCCACCCACCTGGGCTCCCATACTAACCTTTATATTCTGCTTTTGAAGCGCAGCTGCTTTGAGCGACACAACAATTGCTGTGAGGCAGCTGCTGAAGCATCAGGGAGAGTGCAGGATTGCACAAGGTGACTCAAAATGCCTCTGCGCCTGCGCAAAGTGCGCATCTAGTGTACATGCATGCACAAAGTGTGTGCGTGGATGCAAAGTGTGCCTACCAACCCACGCCCATTGAACCAATAGTAAAAATATTTGAAACGCACCACTGGTACAACTGTTAAACAAACTGAAGTGCAAAGGTTCTTCTAGCTATAGTTGCTTTCTGCTCCTTGAATAGGAATGTGAGCCTGGAAGAACCTTCAGATTGTGTACCAGGTTGGCTGGAGCAGTGTGAACACTTTCAGATATAAGGATTGAAGGCTACCAAATCAGGAGGTCCAAAAACCCACAGGCACTTGGTTTTGCTTAGGTTTTCCTAGAGCCTAGGTTTTCCTTAGCCCAATCTTGACACATTGAGACAGAACTTTCATAACATCACTCAGGCAGCCTGAATAGAGATATAAAGCTAAGTATAAGTACATTGATGCCTTACTCAAAATCAATGGATGACCTTACTCAGCAGCTTTATGTAGATGTTAAACAGGAAGGGGAGGACACTGTACCTTACAGCACCCAACAAAGGAAAGACCACCAGCTGGATAGTGTAACATATCTCCACATAACCTGAGACTTCTTCCATTCCCACCTCTCATGTTTCTAGGTTAACTACTGTCCCCTACTCCTATTGATATCCATATGGAGAATCCCTATCACCACAATTGATCCGGAAATTTCAGTCGTCAGTCATTGTGGTTGTTAAGCAAGTCTCCTATATGACTGCTTTACTCAACTACAATCTCAGCTCTCCAAGTTTCTGCTGTTAAGTGGAGTGTGGAAATGCCCCAGATTGCAGATGACCTTGGGAGATCGGTGCATGCCATATGCAAGTTGGCTCAGTAATGCAGTGTGGTACAAAATTGCAACCATCCTAGGGTGGCCTTTCCTGGCACCTGCTTATGCATGACATCAGAAACTTCTGCACAAATGGATTTCATTCTTTGGAAGCCATGTGCAGTTTTGGAAGCCTTCAGAATCCCTGTGTGGTTTCAGAAGCCTCTGGAAGCCTTGGAGAACAGGTTTTGAGAGGCTTCTAAAGAATGGAATTTACTTCCATAGGGCTTCCAAAGGTTTCCAAACTCCTACATGAACATGCTGCAGAAAATAAGGCCTAGTGAAATGGGAGCTGCCTCTAATAAGCCATCTGGGGGCTCTCAACAGTGGGAGAAAAATGGCAAGCATCAGGAGTACTGGTTGGAGATTCATTCATTTCATTCTCCAAGGCTTGTGCATATTGGAGAACATGGTGAAGTGAAATGTATATAATAAATATACATTAATATTTCTACTTTTTCTATCAAGAGCTTGGTTTACTTCTACAGTTTAGTGCAATATACAGTAAGTGGCCTAATGGCCACTAATGGCCAAATCCAGCCTAATTTTCTTCCTTAATAGGCTAAGCATCTGTATATATAAATATTTTGATATCTCAGTTCGATTTATCACATGAATTATAAGACAACTGATATGATATTAAAATAGCATTTAGTTTGAATTTCTGTTTTAGGGTGTTATCCCCTATAAAATCACATCTCTACACCAATAGAATTTGAAAAGCTTTCATGTGTCAAGAAAAGTCAATTTTCTATGCTATACTTTCTCTTGAGATCTCCATTTCCTTTCTATATCTTGCTATAAGCATACATAGCAGTGTCTGCATGAACCTTTTCAGGAAAATTATACCTGATATTGCTTGGAGCACTGTGTCTGACTAGGTAATCTAATATTTACAGTGTTTTCAAGAAAGCAATGCTGAGTTCACACTAATACATTTGTAGTTACATTTTCATTCAGATAGAGATATGCATATGCTGGAACCCATTCTCAAATGCACGAGGAGGTTGATTTCATTGCTATTGGTAATATTCTTATAGATTTTAGGAGGTTTTTTTGACAGTGCTTGCCCCTCTTGGTGTCATGTG
Organism: Notechis scutatus; assembly: GCF_049901735.1. NCBI lineage: Eukaryota > Metazoa > Chordata > Lepidosauria > Squamata > Elapidae > Notechis > Notechis scutatus. Next base: position 43,248,915 of record NC_142013.1, read on the forward strand.
TGGTAGTACCGGTAGATATTTCTTTGCTATTCATAACTAAATAGTTCATTGATTGATTTGATTTATATGGCCAAAACTGACTCTGGGCAACTTAACAATCAACTAAAAATGTTGGTGAAGGTTGGTGATAAGTCAGAAATCATTCAGAACCATTTGACACAGCAATGGTTTAAGGGGGAGAAGGTAGACCACTAAATTCTGGTGGGGCCACCCCTATATTCAAGGATGAATTTACCCTTGTTTTGTCCCAATCATCCATTGATTCTGGGAGACTTTAGCCAACTTTAATACATAGGAGACCGCATTTACAGCATTCAGGAGTTTGTCTACTTCTTCAATACTAACAGTTCAAACTTTCTCCAGGTAATAGGGCTAGGCAATGCAGATTTTTCTGGGAGAAAATGCAGCAGAATTGAGTAATTAGAGTTTCTAATGATGAAGAATGATGGCAATGGTTGTCCTATACACATTTTTAAAAAGTTCTTTTATGAAAAAGATTAGATGGCTTTATAGTTAATTCACCAGTTTTCCTGTTGTGTTTTGACCTTTCTCCTCCCAAACATGTATAACTTGTCTTTTCCTGTCTTTTTGGTTTGACGTATATGTTATACATTCAAATTAAACCAAAAGAAGCTTCAGAATTCCATCAACTGTCACACATTTGTTGACAAAGCAAATTTATATTCAGAGCTCTTCTCTTGGGGGAGGAATGGGTTCTGCCTTGCATATTACAAAAAACAACAACAACCCTGATGATGGAACTTAAAGATATCCTTATACAGTTTTAATACTTAGTAGTAAAGTCCATATTTTTATATGCAAAGGACATTGATAAGTAAATTTAGCAAGTCACCTGATCATACATTGCAATCTGTACTGCAGTTCATATGGGTGTTTACTCCTTTCCCCCCTTCCCTTCATTTCCTGAATTTAGAGGTTTCTAAGCCTAAGTGTACAAAGGCTTTCTTAACCCTCCTGGAGTTCTAACAGGTGGTGACATTATCTTTTCTTCTACATGTTGGCTTCTGGTCTCTGAGGTATAATTTTGAAATGTAACCCAAAAAAAAGTAGCTTTTTGTCTCTTCTGTTCCTGTTCATAGAAAAGGAACACATTATGCCAGAAATTTACAAAACAGGAATGAAGAAATGGCCATCTATACTTGTACTGAACTGTATTGAGAAATTTTGCATAACCACTGAGCGCTTCGATACTGACCACTTAGAGCACAGACTTTATTTATTTCCACTTGGCTTCAATAATGGTTCAGAAAACTATATTTCACCTATGGAAATAACATTCAAGAAATGTTTTTCTTGGCACCATCAAAGTCAAGCTAGATGAAATAACCTTTTAAAATGATTGCCTTCAGGGTTGGAAAAAACAAAAGAACCCACTACATTTTCTTCACTGACTCAGATTACCAGTTCAACAATGGTATCAACAGATCTATCATTGACAGAATTGACATATATGGATACTTAGCTCTGCTATTAATAAATTTGAGGCTAGAGAATCTTTGGATTCTGCTGTGCAGGCAGAACAGTGTTTCTAAGGATCCTTAACAGAAGAGGAAAAACAGAAATATAGTTTCCTTCTGACAGCAACTTCCTGTCAGCATTCCATTCCAGTGGCTTTCAATTAGAGAAAATTGCCATCTATCATTGCTTCGATCTATTATATTAAATCAGATACCAATATCTGTATGATCACCACTCCTATTTTTCCTGCTTTGCCAGTGTGATTGTGGGATTGATTGACAGAGGAGAGCTGAACATTTTCTGACCCCAAAATCTAGTGTTGTGATCCATAATATAACCAAAAGGAATATATGTTTGTAAATATGATTATTTCCCATCACCGTGCTGTATAGATCATACTAATTTATGTTATTTAAGGGCCACTGAAAGTGCAATTACCAACACTACTACAATGCAATTATCAAAACTACTACAGAAGACCAATTTATAGTATTAACACACCAACAGGGGATAACCTAGAATCTCAACACCAGATAACCCAGTAAATCATTCATCTCATTCACCCCAAAATACAAGATTTAGATTAGTCACTAAGATTTCCACAAGAGACTGCAGGATAAGCACTGAAGAATCACAGAGAACTTTTTTTTCAGAAGAGAGGATTATCACTTAAAAATTGAAGATGACTTTTCAAAACAATTCTCTTATTTAAAAAAAAGCATCAATTAACATTAAAAGGGAGAATCTAAATACTTCTGGCAAGAAAATGCAAAAATAAATAAATTCTAGCGTATATTCCTGAATTTATTTATGGTAGATACAGGCAAAGAAAGGTATTGGGTCTGGAGACATCAGTTAGCATCAGTTGTGAGCCTAGTTACCAGTACAGATCTCAACATACCATGCTTGGTGATAGCTTTTGTATTATTATTATTATTATTATTATTATTATTATTATTATTATTATTATTATTATTATTATTATTATTATTATTATTATTATTATTATTATTATTATTATTATTATTTTAAAAGAGAGCCTTCTTGTTCCTTATTTCATGATGAAAATAAATATAAAAATAAACATAAAACATTTTCCATGTCAATATTTCAGCATTTGGTTGTGGTTTGTTCATTTTAACAATGTTATTATTTTCCTTATTTCAAAGAAATCAAGGCAGATTACATGGAAGAAAGATAAAATCATAATAAAATAAAAAATGTAAAATAATATCACAGTAGCTGTTGAGGTATTCCCCGTTAGAAGAATGAGTGCACTCAGGGAAATGTAGTGAGGGTGATGTTGAATAACACACGACCAGCATACAGATACACTGAATAGTAAAATGTAGGTTTTACTTCCAGTAAATGGATAAACAAAGTCCAACAAACAGTCCAATTCATACACGGTCAAAGCAGTTAGTATCAGTCCAGGGATAATCCAAAAACGGTCAAGTATCATAAACGGGGTTCAGTAAACGGAGTTTGCTAACAATTGCAAGACTCACAGCAATCCAAACAGAACGATGATCAGACAATACAGCAAAACAGGAAATGCAAGAAGAAAGAAACCAGGTTTCTGGCTCCATCTTATGGCCGTTGGAGGAACCTCAGCCAATCACAATTACAGCATTCTCTTAAAGATACAGTATTAAATGACTATCCTGGTTTATATATTTCCAACCCAACTGTTAGGTGACTTCCATTTCTAACAGTAGCAATTGTAGACCAGGCCCACCATCCATTCAAGTATCTATCAGAACAGAATGTTTTGAGTAATGTGAGTGAGAAGATGGCTTCGTATAACTCAAAGGACAAGGTATTTCATAATGTGATCATGACCATTTACCTTACATTGAGCAGTCCCTTTGATTTCAGCTGATTGTGGTGAAGAGAGGCAATCCAGCAAGTATGTGGTTCTAAACCATGTAGGGAGTGAAATTTAAAATCAATATGTTGATTGGAGTCTGGAAGTAAATAGTTTGAATTATTGCCATTTCTTTTTCTAAGTACTTCTGTACTTGTTTGATACATGACTTTTGAATATTCTTAAGTTCAGTATCATTGTCTCCAGGGAAAAATATTCTCTCAGCATCTTTTTGATCTTATGGCATTATTCTTAGCTAATACGTCTCTTGCTTGGCCTGTACCAGCATCAGCTCTGTAATGAGATTTTTCACAGGAAAGTGATCAGAATTAGTACACACCAGTAGACAGCAACCCATGAATTGGTTATGGAATGGCATTTTTCTTACTAATTCCATGTGTCATCAGAGATGACTTTCAAATGAGTAGAAGTGTTCAGTGTAACTACCAATCTGAGGCCAGATTGGTCTCAGATTGGCATATGGGTAGAAGGTTTGTTTTTTTTACATTTTAGTCATTACTGAGAGGCAATATAATGTAGACTAACAGTAATAATAATAATACAGACTAATTTACACAATTGACCAACAAAGAAAACAAAAAATAGCGAATAAAATCACATTTCACCCTACACCTGGAAATAGGTTTAATGGCGTGAAACATTTCACACTATATAGCTCCAATAGCTAGAGATCAGGGACAATCAAAGTATGGTAGTTGTTCTGAGTCAAAACTCCAGAGTTACTTTCAAATAGATTGGTGAGTTACTTGGAAATGATTTGTGTCTTACTCAGTGCTGGGGAAACCAACAGCATATGTCTTTGCTCTTAAGTATAATCAAAACTGTCAATTAGAATTAATATGTAGGAATAATTATGTCTATGTCTCTAGGAAGCTTCCTTTCATAGGAATAGACAGGGGTTTTTTTTGTTTTGTTTTTTGTAAAATGGCATTTTTTACTACAAGATAGTTTAGGAGCTGGGATATTTACTGGTAATATTTCCTTCCTGCTGTTTAGTATTATAGTACTGTTTGACTTGTGGTATTGCTAACTTGTTCTGAGGTCAACTGAAGTGAATATGACTACATGGCCAACATCAAAACATTTTGAAGGGTTGGGAAGTGGAAATGATTCTCTGCAAAATGTGCATTATCATTTCTGTGAGTGAGACAGATAGAATTAAATAAGCCATAAGCTTCATATGTAAAAAATGTTTACAAGTGATGAGGTAAATATAAGTCTTCTAAACAAAACCATTGATGGGAGGTACTTCTTGTTAAACCTGATACGTACAAATAAAATGCTCTAAGTTCAACATTTCATGAAAAATTCAAACCACCGTATTTTTTGCACTATAAGATGCTCCAGACCATAAGATGCACCTAGCTTTTGGGGAGAAAAACAAGAAAAAAATCTGCCTCTGCCTCCCAGCAATTTGCCTCCTTGCAGCAAATAGCAAACAGCCTGGTCAGTTTCAGTACAACCTGAGCAGCTGACTGGTGGTTGGATCGGCCTCCTGGAATACTGCCAATCAGCTGTTCCAGGCTGCCGGGATCAACGCTGCCCATTGCCCCCATCTATTGCCACCTCCATGCGTCATATTTTCTGCCTCCTTGCACCCCCACTTTCAGCCTCTGTGCACCCCATTTTTGGCCCATTACAGGTGTGGCGGCAGCAATAGACAGCAATAGATGGTGGTGGCAGAGATCCCTGCTGCCTAGAAGGGACTGAAAACGGGATGCGCCACGGCCAAAAATGGGGCATGCAGAGGCAGTGAGTGGCAATGGTGGCAATGGGCGGCAGCGATCCCTGCAGCCTGGAACAGCTGATCCAGGAGGTCGATCCAACCGCCAATCTGCTGCTTGTGCTAAATCAGGCTGGGCTGAAGCTGAGCAGGCTGTTTGCTGTTTGTTGCAAGGAGGCAAATTGCTGGGAGGCAGAGGCCAAAGGGTGGGGCTAGTGGGTGGGTGGGGCTTCGGCAAAATTCGCCCTATAAGATGCACAGGGGGGAAAGTGCATCTTATAGTGTGAAAAATACAGTATATTGAAAGGTTTAACCTTGCAAGTAAAATGTTAACATAATCAGTTAGAATAGCCACTAAATGAAATTCAGGGAGCTTCTTAAAAAGATGTCTAAACCTGTAGCATTGCTTTAAATAAGTCTAAATTGTTTCTTAGCAATGACATTTTCACCACAGTTGTAATATCTTAGTTGTCACTATGACAGATGTTTTCTTTGAGCAAATGACCCTTTTAAGTTAGATAATGTGAACCATAGCATGGTTGCTCTGCTAAAGGTTTAGTTTTCTGAAGAAGAAGTTTCTTAAGAAAGCTTGGGATACTGTTGTTTTCAGCAATTTTTTTTTAAGTTTTAATGACTGGACTTAGTAAGATACAATAGAACAAATGATTTGAACAATTGTCTCAATAGATTTAAATATGTTAATATTTAAAGCAGTTAACGAATGAATGTGATATGACAAAACATTAATTTAATTGGATATTTTGTGTGTGTGTGTGTGTGTGTGTGTGTGTGTATAGCAACTTCATAAACCATGTTCTTTTATTGAAGGTATGGTGTATTTCATCGCATATTAAAGAAGATTGAAGAAAATGAAGAGGGTCTCGACAAATTCACAAAGAGTTACCAAACATTTGGAATCAACAGACTCATAGATGGAGGATTATACTGTAAAGAATGGGCTCCTGGTGCAGAAGCAGTATTTCTTACTGGTGATTTTAGTAAGTATTTTCCAACACATGTGAACTTTTTTTATTGCTATGATGTCTCTAAAATCAGTCCTGATGTCATGGTTTGCTTTCCATTTTGTTAATAAAATCAGAGGATAAAACCTCAATAAAACTTTTATTTAAAATATATGTGATTTGTATTCAGCATAAGACAAGATTATTGAACTGTAGTTACTTAAATAAGTTTGGAAGGTATCAATTATTGATCTTTGCATCTGGAGACCTGTTATCCAAAAAACATGAAATCTACTGGGTGCCCTTATAGTTATCATGTTAAAGTTTGAGTGAGTAGTGACATGGACTGTATACAGTTGTGTGTAAAAGTTGCAGGCACTTCTGAAAAAAACTGAATGTTTAAATGAGTTCCAGAGTGATCAAAAACTGACTCAGCCGCTAAAAACCAAACAATAATATCAGTTTGCAGAGTTGAATGCATTGATTGTTATTTACAGATCGAGAAAAAAGAAAACAGTATGTCAGATGGAAAAAATTAAACTCTTTTTCAGTCAATACTTTTAATATTCCCTTTGGGACAGATAACACTTTTCAAACATTTTCTGTAGCATTCATCTTTTTTTTCATGTAAGTACTTCATGGATGGCTTGAATGGCCTTTACATTTCCCTGCCTTGAATCATTGAAAATTTGTGGAGACTGAAAATATCTCAAATATTTTGTGCATGTAAGGAAGCCAGTGAATATCTCTGAACTGAAAGAGTTCTGCAAGGAAGAACAGGAAAAAAAAATGGAATCCAGAATATAAATACCCTCAACTAGGTATTATTTCTGTTTAATTCTGTATCACTATAGACGTTATGTCATCTGGTCATTAGGAATTCATTGAGACATACTGTTTGGCCAAGATATCTAGACTTCTGTATGCAATTATATGTAATTATAAAAGTGCTTAAACTATGCATATGCCTAGCCATTTTTGCTTTTTTTAAAGAATCATATATATTTCACAGCATATAAGCTATCTATATATGACTGGGAGTTTAAGTTTGGAAAGTATGCAGCAATGTCAAAACTAATAGTATATATATATATATATATACATAATACAGATTTAAATGTACAAGCAAGAATAGTTCTCATACATGCAATGTGTCATACAGCATTGTAAATATAACTACAATGTGGCTTCTAAGAGGACTTAAATGTCTACAATATGTACAATATGGAAAATTAGCAAATTTGCCAAAAGTTTAGGGCCCTGATAGTTTTTTCCCTTTTTATTTATTGGTGGTTTTGCTAAATTGGTTTTTCATATTGTTTTCTTTTTATTAACATTTATGCATCACATACACACAGTTACATACTCATAAGAAAAAGAGACTTCAGTACTAAATAACTATGAAGATTGAAACCTTTTATTGTGCAACAAATAATTTGACATAATCTGTTATAATTTCTTTATTTTTAATGTTATACTTTATGCTATGTGATATATGTGACATATCAGCTGCTGTACGTGGAAGAGTATGGAGAGGTCAAAGCATAAAGTTACTGTTCCTATTGTACCACATATAGTATAGAAACATAGTTTAGTATAGAGCTAGTTTGGTATAATTGTTAAGGCATCAGGCTGGAAACTGGGAAATGGTTCTAGTCCCACATTAGGCACCTTGAACTAGTCAGTCTCTCTCAACCCTAGGAAACCGTCAATGGTCTGAAATCTTGCCAAGAAAGCTGTAGAGACCACAATACTGTAGGCAGTTGCCAGGAGTCCCAAATGACTTGAAAGCATCAAAAGAACAACACGTTGTAATTAATCTGACATAATATATCTTTCTCTTTCTGTATTTCTGATACTTTTAAGTTATCCAAACAATAGAATACCAATAATCTGAATTTATACTTATAACAATATAATGAATGAAACAATATAATGTATTTGGATTTCCAACAAAAAAAAAAGGATATAGATATATCCATTCATTTCATGATTTAATGAGATTGTAGGCTTCTTAAGAAAGAAATTGGGAAAGTATGCCAAAAAGGGCTCTAGCTTTGGAACTACAGTGGGTTTTTTAAAATTAGATTTAAAGGATCATTATTAAGGTTGTCCAACATGAGGGCTGATCAGCAATTTTGTAGACTGTACTCAGTTAGAACTCTCTTCATCTTTTGTCCAAATATAAGAGCCGTTTGCTTAACTTGCTGGAGAGATTGGATGAAGCAAGCCACCTGGTGTATCTGCCGAGTGGAAGTTATTTATGTATATTTTGGAATAACTTCATTTTTCCCTATAACATAATTACATTGATCTTTGATATACTGATTTTTAAGTTCATATTCTTTGTTGTATTGTATAATCTACCTATACTGGTATTTGCTGCAATTTACGTTTGTTCTCATTTAACATCAAACGAAAGTCCATGTACATTTATGCCCTCAATGCTTCTAACACTATTTTTTTGCTCTCCACCCCAGAGATACTCCTAGCATTACCGCCTTCACAATATTGGAACTGGACAATTACACTGTTAAAAGTTTAGTAAATCATGAATATGAGGCAATTAGTAATCTAAAGTCCTAATAAAGAGATGGTATTGATATTGTAGCTATTTGAAAAGCTATGGGTAAATTATTTTTGCACAGATTCTTTCTTATTAACTAAATACAGAATTTAACATCCATCACTTTAATTTTTTGAAAATTATGATTGTAGCAATAGTGGTATAACATGACATTCCTAAGATGTCACAGTTCCTGGAGTGGTTCCTATGATTCTGGAGTCTTAGGATTTAAACATAGGAACCTCATTTTGACACTAATTGAGCTGTCTTTTGTCAAACAGCTAGAAGATTAATCAAGCAACTTATTTATTTATGCATTTATATTTTTGACGTATTAAAGGTGATTAAATCACTTGAGCTCTTTGTCTCAAATCAAAAGCTCTCTGAATTGGGACAGCAATTGTAACTATTTTATGTAGACTTCTTGCGCCTACTTTTTCTTCCCTAATTGCCAGGCTACATGATAGATTTATACATTCAGCCCAACTAGGGTCCAAAAGTTATCTAAAAACTGAAAGATTTTTAATTGAAGCACAAGGTCTTTAGAGGCAGAGTAGAAAATGTGGAAAGGGTATGAAAATTTAATGTAAAACATTCTTTATTTCCCAAATAACTATTTACAGGTTTGTGAGTTGGATTATTTCATTTTTCATAATTTAACTTTTAGCTTAAAATTAAATTTAACTCTTGTTCTGGTTTGGAACTGCACTGCAAATATTAAAATAATTCCTCAAATATGCAGAAAAGTCCCAAAGTAAGAGTTGTATAGAAAAAAAACATTGTCAACTTGTATGTTCCTGTTTTTGCATATGACCTGTGCAATTTAATGAATATTTACCATTTAATTCATTTTTAATTATTATTATAGATAACTGGAATCCATTTTCCCATCCATATAAGAAAATGGATTTTGGGAAATGGGAATTGTTCATCCCACCTGGACCAGATGGGTTTCACCCTATATCTCATGGATCCAAACTGAAGGTACGTATTTCAAAATGATACTTAATTTTAGTATTAATATTTAATTTATTGTCAAATTTCATAATTGAAATTTTGTAGTGTTCAGTTATGTACCACTTAATATTTCAAAGTGCAAATAAGATCTGCAACCCATTTTCTTCACCTCTATGGATTGTTGTTAAAATAATATAAAACAAAATTACAATAAATTACCAATGTTACTATATAATGAACAAAATAGATTATTATAAATATAAACGATCAATTTAGAGCAATCCTGAATGTAAAGGATTCCTCACCCAGCATTCCAAGTGTTGATGTCATTGCCCTTTTGTGATGCTTGGAGGCTGTGTGGGCCTTGATAGGAGACATCAGGCTTTACCTAAATCCTACAAGACCAAATGACTTTGCATAAGTAGAGCTTCAATATCTGGGAATTTAATATATTTAGTTCTGGTTGGGATTGCATTACCTTAGACGGACCTGGTTCACAACTCAGGGGTTCTCCCAGATTCTCAACTCCTGCTTGAAAAGCTGTTGGCAGTCACAGCTAGGAGAGAATTGCACAGTACAGATTGTATGCCAGTTATAGCCTTTCCTGGATCAGGAATTCCTGTGCTCAGTCATTCAAGCCTCATGGAACATTCAGATGCTTCAACTGGTATAGAGCATGGGCAGTCTCTGGGGCCCCTAGAGTAGCCCATGTTACAGAACTGTTACATAAGCTGCACTACCATATTCTAACTCCCAAATTGTTCTCCTTGAATTTTATTTTGGGCTTGGATCCTCTAGGACATGGGTGTCAAACTCGTTGCATCACGTTGCCATCATGTGATGTTTCACGATGTTTTTCTCCTTTGTGGAGCTGAGGTGAGCGTGGCCTGCACATGATGCATCTGACCCAAGGGCCTCCAATTTAACACCCCTGCTCTAGGACTATGTAAGATATGGTAAATGCTGACTACCTTTCTAGTCAGAACTGACGAGCAAAGCAAAGCAAAACAAACAAAATTATTGCTAGCACTGGGTGAAATTTGAGATTGTGGTGATCTAATATACACTAAAATATGTATTTTCACAATTTTGTGAGAACTTCGCCATATTAGTATTTTTTTTTATAAATGAATAGAGATTTGTAGATATTGTTCAGGAAATTTAGAGATAGTGCAATGGTCTGAAGTGCTGCAATGCTGCCCTCTTGCATGTGGAAATAATTTTTGCAAGAAGGAGGCACTGGTGAAAATTAAGCCCAACTCAATCTGAAGTGAGTTTACAATGTCTTTATAGCCCACTTGCCACAGTAATATATAATTTTCCAGTGTTTTTATGTCTCTTTTAACATCTTTTTAAAAAGATATAACTTTTTCTATAAATGCATACTAATTAAGTTGAACTTTGCTGTTACCATCAGTGCAGTTACAATCCTAATAAGAAACAAGACAGAAAATATTGACTTACAAAAAAATATGGTGTCTCTTGAAATGTATTCAGTACTAAGCTCTCTCTCTCTCTCTCTCTCTCTCTCTCTCTCTCTCTGTGTGTGTGTGTGTGTGTGTGTGTGTGTGTGTGTGTGTGTGTATGGTATTCAGCTTTGTTCGGGTATTTTCCCACGTCATTATAGTTGTGCTTTTAAAGTTGTAGCAACGTTTCGGCAGAATCTCATCTGCCATCATCAGGCTTCTGTATTGTGTTCGTCTGTGAGTCAGACTTTTACAGTTGTTTCTGTTTTAAATTTGGTGCTAGCCTACTGCTGTGCCAGAATGGTTTTTTCTTCATCCTGATTGGTTGGGAATCTTGGTCTGTGTTTATTGGTCTTGGAGTTTGCTGTGTTCTGCTTGATTGGTGTTTCTAATATCTTCTGTCTGTTTTGTAGTTTTTGTTTTTTTTTTGGTCTTGATTGGCTGGCAACATTGTGTTCCAATCAAGACAAAAAAAAAGCTGTGTGAAAAACTAACTATCTTATAATTCAATAGCTTGTAGAACCATCTTTAGCAGCAATAACTTGAAATTATTGTTTTTTGTATGACTTTATCAGTCTGTCACATCATAGTGGAGGAATTTTGGCCCATTCTTCTTTACAACATTGCTTCATTTTATTGAGATTCCTGGGCATTTGTTTATGCACAGCTCTCTTGAGGTGTGATACATAAAACTATGGAACTCAAAGAGGATGTACTTTTTTCACATGACTATATGTATGTACTCTGTGTGTGTGTGTGTGTGTGTGTGTGTGTGTGTTGTGATAACTTTCTCAAAAAGTTTTGGAAAGTCCAAGTATTTGATATTTACTAGCATCGTCTAGGAACTCTTAAAAGGATGATGAGACAGGATTTATCTTTGTAGAAGCTAGGTGGACTGTTATTGAGCCAAGCCTTTATTTTTTCATATTTTGATATTTTTCTTTTTATTAATTATTTCCATCAACTAACCTGAAGAAAAAGTAAACTGTACAGCTTACAATAATTTAAGTATCATTATGAATACATTTAAAATTGTGTTTTATATTTCTCACTTTAAAATCTGTGGTTTTGATGCTCTTTGTTTTATACATTTTACGTACAAATTGAGATGTTTGTTTAATTTGTTATAACGCCTCTCTTGGATGTAAGATTAGTATTCACATTGATTAGTTTTTGATGCCAGATGAAAACTTTTTAATAGGTGTAAATATCACAATAGCATTTCTGCTTTTTGTTTGTTTATACATTAGCTCATTGATTTTGTTGATTTATTAGATTTTGTAGTGCTGATTGCTGTGAGTTATTTAGTGTATGAGCCAGGGTGGTGCAGTGTTTAGAATGCAGTATTGCAGGCTACTTCTCTTGACTGCTGGCTGCCTGCAATTCGGCAGTTCAATTTTCACTGGCTGAAGGTTGACTCAGCTTTTCATCCTTCTGGGATCAGTAAAATGAGGGCCCAGATAGTTGCGAGCAATATACTGACTCAGTAAATCACTTAGAACTGTAAAGCACTGTGAAATGGTATATAAGTCTTAAGTGCCATTTCTATTGCTATTCTCTATTCTTCTTGGATGAAGAACAGGTTAAGACTACCTTATTTAAGATCTATTACATTCATTTATTCTAGTTTTACAGATATACATTTAATCTTTCAATCATCATAAATTATATAAATCAAATCAAATAAATAATGTAAATAATGTTGCTAATCATGCCTTCAATTGCATGCTTTTTTCCAAATTTCTAATTAAATTTCCAGCTTTAATCATATACACACAAAATGCCTCTTAACAATAGGAACAAATTATTGTTAAGGTCAAATTATTTATCCATCCATCCATCTGTCAACATCCTTCAGTATCCAAATAAAAGCCCAGGACCATTTCTTTTCTGAAATTCTTACTGTTTATTGAATACATGCATAGTGCTATCAAGGTAAAACTAACTCTTGGAGCTTCAGGCCTCAGTCCATAGTATTAAACATGGATTTCCCAGCCAAACCCTCAGGTTTTCACATAGACCAAGTAAACAAGTTAATGTTTGTTATGGAAACCATCTGCCTCAACTGCACACCTGTATTTTGCACACCTTGAAAAACTAGACTTATATTGTTTTGATTTCAAACAAAGCAAGTGGGACAAAAAGAAATGCACATATATGCATATGCATATATTTACAGAGATCTAAAAATCTGAGCATGAAGATCTAGCCAAAACCATACAAGAGAGAAAACACAACTTAAATTCCCTCCTTCCTTCCTTCCTTCCTTCCTTCCTTCCTTCCTTCCTTCCTTCCTTCCTTCCTTCCTTCCTTCCATTTATATTTATGTAGATGTCTGACTCATAATCAAGTGACTTTGAGCAGCATATAACAAATTTAAAAATATACGAGTTAATATTATGAATATTAGAAACTTTACATTATAAAAAAGAGCTAAAACAGAATAAATAAATTAGGTGAACAGGAGGAATTAATTAACCAACAGGAATCTCAATATTTTGCCAGTCCCCTGAGATCCCAACACCTTCAAAAACAAACAGAGGGACTCCCAGTAAGGTAAAGAGTGAGGTCAGCCTCAGTTCAGTTGGAAGAATGTTCTATAAAACAGGATACAGTAGAAAAGGCATGCTGCCTAGGGACCCACTAAATGAAACTCCTTAATTTCACTCCCATAGTATGCGTTGCTGTATCTGGAGGACAGACAATCCGGAAGAGGTGGTCCCTCAAATATTAGATGTATATATTATAACAATAACAACAACAACAACAACAATAATAATAATAGTATAGACTCCCAATTCTAGCAGAATAATTCATTTCTGAATCAGGTTGTAGAACTTTTGAGAAGAAGAATATATAGAATAAGAAGATCATTTTGCATGGGTACACAAGGGGATCAGTTTTCATTATTCCAGTCAATAGGAAGACACTGACTGGAAAATTAAATGGAGATGAAACATAGGAGGGAAGTCACTACTACTTCTTGGATTAAAAATACTATGCAAAAAAATGAAGTAAATTTAAATTATATATTAGTTGGATCAGACACTAAGTATTGCACCCAGTATAGCATTATCTTTTAAGAAGGACACTGACAAACAGGTTTTTGTCTATACGGGAACAACAAAGTTGATAAGAGGCTTAGATTGAAGCACTTGTGTGGAACAGTTGGAATTCTTATGCATATTTAACATGGAGAACAGAACATTACTGAGAAATATGGTAGCTTATATTCAAATATTTGAAAGACTCTCATGTAGAAGATGGGCAAAATTGTACAGAGTTTTTCCAGGATATTCAGCAATGGCTTCAAATGACAAGAAAATAAATTTCATTATATTTCATTAAAAAAGTCTTAGTGGTTAGGATTGCTCAATAGGGGAACAGACTTGGGTGGGAGGGTGTGTCTTTCCTTTACTATAAGAATTTAAGCAGAGACTGGATGTTTATCTGTTGGGGATCCACTATGCACAGAGTTGGACAAATTACCTTCAAGATCTTTTCTAGCTCCTACCTTATATGATTCTAAAAGTGTAATGGCCATACTGGAAGCAAACACCGTATGTTTTTACCTCATTACATACAGTAAAAGATTTTACCAAATAAGCTCTAACTCACTATCCTCTAAACAGCAGACTGTGACAGGAAATGTTCCTATTTATGTGCACAGAATTTGTCCATTTCTGTTTTCAGTCTTGTTGAGAAAAAAAAGAACTATCCTTTTTTATGGTTTGTCAGTCTCTGAATGCAGGCGCAGAAAAAAAGAGGGAAGATAGTTCTGGAATCTTTATAGTGGTGGACAGTTTGTTACCTACCCCTTGTCTTTAAAAGGTATTAGAAACTGAAATTTGTGTCACTGCTAATTAATGCCATGATGATTGATATATCTCATATTAGTGATATATGAATTCATATGTATTTTGCTTTTCATAGTTTTGAATAGAGTTTTCATTTTGGTTAACATAGCCTAGATGATACTATAGGATTGGATTTGTATTTTTAATCAATAGACCAGTAATGACACATAAAGTGACATTTAATGCAGAAGTAAAATGAGAGAAGATACTGGTTTTTAATCATTCACTAGAATATATTTTATATGCTTTTTTGAAATAGAAAGCTTCCATTTATTTTTTAATGAATAGAGTTACATCTCCCTCTTTTGGAAAATCAAGGCATGACTTATTTCAGAGACAAATCTTTGTTACTTAATACAAGCTCTCTTTTTGTGTCTGTCTGTCTGTCTGTCTGTCTAAAGCACCAAAAACTAACCCTTAGTAAATATACATTGAATATTAGCAGTAAAGGGATTATGTAAACATTGATTATGACTTTAAAAAGATTGGTGCCATTAATGCAATTATCCAGCTTTTTAAATTACTAATATTCAGACTAGGATTTTGTTAACCATGTGGAGATTGGACAAGATTATACAAGAAGTTCTCACATGCAGCTTTAAAGATACATCTATATATCTTGTTTTCAGTAGGCACCTAGTGAAATCCGTGTATTACTGGAATAAGATTATTTAACCATATACACTGCTCAAAAAAATAAAGGGAACACAAAAATAAGACATCCTAGATCTGAATTAATGAAATATTCTTATTAAATACTTTGTTCATTACATAATTGAATGTGCTGACAACAAAATCACACAAAAATTATCAATGGAAATCAAATTTAGCAACCCATGGAGGTCTGGATTTGGAGTTACACTCAAAATTAAAGTGGAAAAAAACACTACAGGCTGATCCAACTTTGATGTAATGTCCTTAAAACAAGTCAAAATGAGGCTCAGTAGTGTGTGTGGCCTCCACGTGCCTGTATGACCTCCCTACAATGCCTGGGCATGCTCCTGATGAGGTGGTGGATGGTCTCCTGAGGGATCTCCTCCCACACCCGGACTAAAGCATCCCCCAACTCCTGGACAGTCTGTGGTGCAATGTGATGTTGGTGGATGGAGCAAGACATGATGTCCCAGATGTGCTCAATTGGATTCAGGTCTGGGGAACGGGCGGGCCAGTCCATAGCATCAAGGCCTTCATCTTGCAGGAACTGCTGACACACTCCAGCCACATGAGGTCTAGCATTGTCTTGCATTAGGAGGAACCCAGGGCCAACCACACCAGCATATGGTCTCACAAGGGGTCTGAGGATCTCATCTCGATACCTAATGGCAGTCAGGCTACCTCTGGCGAGCTCATGGAGGGCTGTGCATCCCCCTAAAGAAATGACACCCCACACCATTACTGACCCACTGCCAAACCTGTCATGCTGGAGGATGTTGCAGGCAGCAGAACGTTCTCCACGGCGTCTCCAGACCCTGTCACGTCTGTCACATGTGCTCAGTGTGAACCTGCTTTCATCTGTGAAGAGTACAGGGTGCCAGTGGCGAATGTGCCAATCTTGGTGTTCTCTGGCAAATGCCAAACGTCCTGCATGGTGTTGGGCTGTAAGCACAACCCCCACCTGTGGACGCCGGGCCCTCATACCACACTCATGGAGTCTGTTTCTGACCGTTTGAGCAGCCACCTGCACATTTGTGGCCCTCTGGAGGTCATTTTGCAGGGCTCTGGCAGTGCTCCTCCTGTCCCTCCTTGCACAAAGGCGGAGGTAGCGGTCCTGATGCTGGGTTGTTGCCCTCCTACAGCCTCCTCCATGTCTCCTGGTGTACTGGCCTGTCTCCTGGTAGCCCCTCCATGCTCTGGACACTACGCTGACAGACACAGCAAACCTTCTTGCCACAGCTCGCATTGATGTGCCATCCTGGATGAGCTGCACTACCTAAGCCACTTGTGTGGGTTGTAGACTCTGTCTCATGCTACCACTAGAGTGACAGCACTGCCAGCATTCAAAAGTGACCAAACCATCAGCCAGAAAGAATAGGAACTGAGAAGTGGTCTGTGGTCACCACCTGCAGAACCACTCCTTTATTGGGGATGTCTTGCTAACTGCCTATGCTTTCCACCTGTTGTCTATTCCATTTGCACAACAGCATGTGAAATTGATTGTCAATCAGTGTTGCTACCTAAGTGGACAGTTTGATTTCACAGAAGTGTGATTGACTTGGAGTTACATTGTGTTGTTTAAATGTTCCCTTTATTTTTTTGAGGAGTGTATATGACTTTAATCAAGGAGGAATTTTTCATGAAGTGTGTAGTTATTCAAAGAAATTACCTTTTATATAAATAGTAATATTTAAATCATAGGTTTTCTTTTTTTTAAAAAAATAGTGTAATTAATGAAATAATCATATCTGATAAAAAAACCAAAGTGTGATGACCCGTAGTCTCTCAAAATAACCCAAAATTCAAAACATATATTAAAGTCCGGTAAGGCCTTCAATTTAACTTCACTTTTTTATTAGGCACAGTTTAAAGTCACAAAAGTAAATAATGAGGCAAACAGAAAACCAAAACAAACTGCATTGATGAGAGTCCCGAAGCAAGCCAAGATAACTAATCATAAACTCCAGGAAAATAACCGAGAAAAGTCCATGGGAAGAACGCCAGCAAAGATAAACCTCTTTCAAGGTGAACACTAAATTGACTCCTGCAAATTCTAACTGCGCAGTTGCAAACTTATATACATAGCTCCCACCTGCAAGCCATTAGGAGGATCATGGTAATCTCCTCTTGAGTAGACCTCGCTTTTCCCTGATCCTCTTCTTCCTGCGTGACCTAGGATGGATAGGGGATGGGCCTGGATCCTCCTCTGACTGCTCAGCCGCCCTCTGCCCTTCCCCAGCCTCCTCCACCACCTCTGGAGCCACACTCCCACTCCCTGTTGGCTGTTCCTCCTCTTCCTCAGAGTCAGTCTCCACCAGGGGCATGATACAAAGTGTGGCATTCAGATGGTATGTTGTTATCACATTAGAAGATGGGAACACCTACTGCTGTCTTTTTTTCTTTGTTTTTGTACCATATGGTACCAGAGTTCTTTTTTTCTCTTTCATCTAGATGACATGGGGGTAGCACATAAATCTAATACATAAATAAAACAGAATGAAAACTGAAAAAATCAAGATGCCCAATAACATCAGATGTCTAGATGAAGATGATCCCTATAACTATCTGGGTATCCTGCATGCTGACAATGTAATTAAAATTGACAAGGGAATTAACACCTGGCCAATTCCAGTCATTAGATATATCACTGATATAGTTAACTAGACTAAGCAGAACTAAAAGCCCTGGATAGGAAAACCAGAAAAACAGTGACAATGACTCATTATCTTCATCCTTGCAATAATGTTGATAGACTACTTACCAAGGTAAAAAGATGGCGATGGAATGTAGCAACTGCACCAGAAAAGTAGAGAAGGAGGAGGAGGAGGAGCACTGAAGCTAGTATACATCACAGCTTGAACTATCTTGCTTTTAAGGTGTCTATCTCATATATTAGGTTCACCTTTTAAGTTGCATTACTGAAATAAATGAACTTTTGCACGATATTCTAATTTTTCAAGTTTCATCTGTAAATGTGCAAATCTTAGAGGCTAGCTATTTACAAGAAACCTATATAAGACATATATATAGATATATATATATATATATATATATATATATATATATATGTTTTCTTAAGTTTTTGCGGGTACTTACATGTATGGTGTTCGGCTTGGTTCGGGTATTTTCCCACGTCATTGTAGTTCTTTTAAAGTTGTAGCAACGTTTCAGCAGAATCTCATCTGCCATCATCAGGCTTCTGTATAATCATATATATATGATTATCTCTGCAATTTATAATATTCCATTAAGCTGGTATTTCAGTGATACAATAGATTTTATGCAAAAAAAGAAAAAGCAGGAAACAGATAAAAAACTAAAACCACAAAGCTATGGACAGACACACCTTTATATCACTCCTCCTGAGGTTTTTTTCTGTTGTAAAAAAAACACCAATATTTTATATTCTTTTTATTCAGTATGTGTCAAGTTACAGTATGAGTCAAGCTTGTATTGGATTTTACTATTATAAATAACATTCTTAATAAAATATATTAAGAAAAAATTAATAGAAATACAAAAAGCAGACAACTAAATTAGGCATAAATTATTGAATTGAAAAAAATGACAACTCGTCATTCAAATGCAAACCAGACTCAGTATTTCTGACTTCATTCATACAAAAGAATTCTGAACAAAAGTGCTCTCCTACCTTCTAATATGAAAACAATTTGGCTATAAATTATAAATAAATAATTAGGATAAGGGGAAAAAAGAATAATAAAAGTACAGGGAAAAAAGAGAAAGAATGTAGAAAAGAAATATATAGGAAATGACTTCCTACCTTTTTTAAAAAAATTGTTTTATTGGTTTTTAAAAACAAACATAAACAAACAAAACATAAAAACATCAAGCTATCTTCCATAGGTGTACATACAGCGTGCCGGTTGGTTTACAAATTGTTTTGTGCTTCCATTTCGTAGTCTTTAATTACAATTACATTACATATAATCTCATATTGTCAATCAAAAATTAAATACCTTAGTATCATTATTAATCATTTGACTATACTTTTATTCATTCATGTTTTACAAGATAACCATAATTTACTTAGTTTATTTTATAACAGTTCATATTATCATCCCAAATCTATCCTAAAATCATTTTGTAGATATAATAAGAAAGAAGTACATCTTTATATATTTATTATTTTCTAAAAGTCTACATATTTCATTACTGTACTTTATTGTCTAACCATTGATAGAAAAGATCCCAAATTTTGTAAAATTGTTTATCCTCTTGTTCTCTAATTTCAAATGTCAATCTACTCATTTTAGCACATTCCAATATTTTCTTAATGATTTCTTCCTGTGATGGTATTTTCTCATTTTTCCAGTTTTTAGCAATTACAATCCTAGCCGCTGTTAATACATTTACAGTCAGGTATTTCAAGTCTTTACTATATATTTCAGGTAAAATTCCCAATAAAAATATCTCTGGTTTCAAGTCTATATGTTTTTTTGTCATTTTTTCCAACCACATGTGGATTTTAGTCCAGTATTTTTTAGCATCCGCACAAGTCCACCACATATGGTAATATGAGCCAGGTGTCTGATGACATTTCCAACATTTTTCGGATTTATTCTTGAACATTCTTGCTATTCTTGTCGGGGGGAAATGCCACCTGTAAAACATCTTATACAAATTTTCTTTATATGCTGTTGACATTGTCATTTTATAATTTTGAGACCACAATTTTTGCCATTTCTCTAAATCAATCCCATATCTAAAATTCTTCCCCCAAGCAATCATAGTTTCTTTAACTTGTTCTTCTAGTTTAATTTCTAATAAATATCCATACAATTTTTGAATCACCTTTTCATCAGTACCTGTCAAAATCTTATCTAAGTCCGTCAGTTTATCATAGAAATCTTCTGTTTTAGAATCTTTATCATACCTTGAATGTATTTGCGCATATCAAAACCAATTCATCTTTATACCTTGCTCCTCTAGTTTTTGCATAGATTTAAGTTCACCCTTTTCATTCAATATTTCACCATATCTAACTGTTTGTTCCTTTTTATATATTATAGGATACGAAAATGCTTCAATAGTTGATAACCAGACTGGAATTTTCAAATAACATTGTCTTTTAATCTTCTCCCAGTTTAACCACAGAGACTCCCGTATATAATGTCTTCTAAAATACCCCTGTGTTTTAGTTCCTTTGTACCATAAAAAAGCATGCCACCCCAACAACAAATCATGTCCTTCTAATGTCAACAATCTAGTATTTCTTAGTGTTATCCATTCCTTAACCCACATCAGATTTGTAGCTTGGTAGTACAACTCCCAATTAGGCAAACCAAATCCTCCTCTAATTCTAGCATCTTGCAAAAGTTTTAACTTTATTCTTGCTTTCTTACCTTGCCATATATATTTCAACACAATTTTATTTAAATCTTCAAAGTAGTCTTTTCCAAGCCTAATTGGAATTGTTTGAAACAAATATAAAATTCTGGGTAATATATTCATCTTGATTGTTGAAATTCTCCCTATTAGTGACAGTTGTAAGTTTTCCCATTTCGCCAAATCTAGCGCTATCTGCTGTTTAAGTTTAATGTAATTATTCTCTTTTAATGTACTACATCTTGCTGTCAAATATATCCCCAAGTACTTAATCTTATTCGTGACCTGAATTTTCAATAGATCTGCCAGTTCTTCCTTTTGTCTTAATAGCATATTCTTTGTCAAAATCTTTGTCTTATCTTTATTTATTTTCAAACCAGCCACCTTTCCATATGTCTCTATCTTTTCTATCAATTTTGATGCTGTTTCTAAAGGGTGTTATAAGATGAAAACCAGATCATCCGCAAATGCTTGCAGCTTAAATTCTTCCTTTTTGATTTTCATTCCTTTTATAGTCTTTTCATCTCTAATATTTCTGTTTAGCACTTCCAAAGTTAACAGAAACAACAAAGGCACCCTTGTCTTGTTCCTTTTCTTATATTAATAGAGTCTGTCAGTTCTTCCTCTATCATTACCTTTGCCGTTTGCTTATAGTATATAGCTTCTATTGCTTGAATAAATTTTCTAGCAAAACCCATCTGTTCCAACAGTAATAACATGAATCGCCAATTCACATTATCAAATGCCTTCTGTGCATCTAGAAATATCAGAGCCATTTGTTTTTCAGGATGTGCCTCGTAGTATTCCAAAGTATCCAAGATTACTCTCATATTGTCTTTAATTTGTCTCTTTGGCAGAAATCCATTTTGATCAGGATGGATAAAATTATTTAAATATTTTTTAAGTCTTTCTGCCAATATTGAAGCAAACTGCATTTAGTAGAGAAATAGGTCTGTAGTTCTTAATTTGTAATGGGTCGGCCTCCTCTTTTGGAATAAGTGTAATATAGGCTTCTGACCATGATTTAGGTATCTTCTTCTTTAACATAACTTCATTCATAACTTCTAGCAATGGAAGATTCAACGATTCTTGTAATGTTTTATAAAATTCTGCCGGAAGTCCATCTGGGCCTGGTGCCTTTCCATTATTTTGCTTCTTGAGTGCTTCAGTTAACTCCATCATCGTTATATTGCTTTCTAACATTTTTCAGTCTCTTTAGGTATCTGAGGTAAATTAGCATTTTGTAAGTACTGCTTAACTCTTTCCTCATCAATATTCTCTTGCATATATAATTTCCCATAGAAGTCTCGAATGATTTCCTTCTTCTCTTTGCTACCATGGCAAACTTGGCCTTGATCATCTATTAATTGCAATATTTTCTTTGATTCTTCCTCCTTTCTCAATTTGTATGCTAACCATCTACCTAGTTTGTTTGCGTCTTCAAAGTAGTTTTGTTTAGCACCTCTAATTTTCTGTGCTAATTCTTCTTTTTCTATTTGACCCATTTTGTGTTTAATTATATCCATTTTTAGCTTGATGTCCTTTTTCTGTGGCATTTTCTATAGCTCTTTTTCAAGTCTTTTATGCTCATCCTCTAGGGCCTTAGAGGCTAGCCTTTTCATAGTGTTCCTTTTCCTTGTATAGTCTATTATCAAGCCTCTGACATATGCCTTCATTGTATCCCATACATTCTGAATTGATGTATCTTCTTTTTTGTTTTCTCTAAAGAAAAAAGCCAATTCTTTCTCCATCCACTGTGTGAAGTCTTTTTCCTTTAAAATAGTATTATTTAATGTCCATCTAGATCTTCTTTTTTGTCCTTTCCATTTAATTGTCATTGGATTGTGATCTGCCCGACTTCCTACCTTTTTCACAACCATTTTAAACATGTTTAACAATTCTTAAACTTCTATGTGGTTATAACAGATACCTTTTCATCCCATGTACCATCACTTATCTATAAGCAAATGCATAGAATATCAACTTTTCAATCTGTTGTCAGCAAAAAATCCAAAAGCAATTGTCAGAACTTTGCAAAAATAATAATAACTTTGTTGAAATAAACTAATTATAGTCTTTCCTTTTACGGTCTTAATCTTTACTTCAATCAAATATTGCCATAGGTTCTGATTTCTCTTCAATTGTTCTTTATCTCATTGCATAGATATTTTCAAGGCTGTAACAAGCCTCTTTTGTAGATTCAATTAAAAAAAACATTTCTAGGTAATCCGTTTGGTTTATCATTTGTATTTCTCTTTTCATTTGTAAAACTTAAGCCACTTTCTTTTGTATATCCAATAAAACATACTTTATTATAATTCTCTTTTATCTGTATGTCAGTAAAAGTAGGCATTCCATGGCTTGCTGTTTGAAGGAATATAAACGGTGAATAAGTAACCCCTTGTTTTATTTCTATGTTTACAGGCAAGGGAAAATACTGAATCTGTAATATTATCTCCAATGTGTACCTTCAGTGGCAGCTGAGACAGCTAATATTGGACTATTGTGAAAGTGCAGTTCAAAAGTTATATACAGAAATAGGATTTGAACTGGAATATCATGTCTGAAAATATCAAGCAGAGTTTGTTCCTAATTTTGTGTGTGTGTGGCTTGGTTTTGGTGTAGAATAACCTGCATCATAAATATTACTATGGTACTAAGAAAACGAGTACTTTAAATATGGGATTAATGTTTATAATCACAGCTACATCTCATTTATGCTTCCAATTCTAATTTAATTTCCATACTTTCTCATTACATTGAATTTTTTAGTTGGTGATAAGAACCAAAACTGGAGAGATCCTTTATCGCATTTCTCCTTGGGCTAGATATGTAGCTCGTGAAGGTACCAATGTGAATTATGATTGGATACACTGGGAGCCATCAACTCCATATAAAGTAAGTTATTAAATTGACTGTGATGTATTTCTTATCTATTATAGATGTCAGTGGGATTTTTCTTAAAGTTTGTAAACTCTCTTAGAGAGTTATATCGGGAAAGAATTATACTCTTTACATGCAGAATATTTTTTTTATTAGAAGGCCAAACTATGTGCACTTTCCTATTAATAAACTGTAACACACACACACACACACACACACACACACACACACACCAACACCCACGTTAATAATAATAATAATAATAATAATAATAATAATAATAATAATAATAATAATAATAATAATAATAATACTTCATTTGCGGTCACAGACCAAAACACAAGTACAACAAAAGAAGAACATGGGAAAATTAATCATGAACAATTGGTCACCAAAAACCTTACTAAGGGGAATTACAGCATTCTCCTCTGATGGTTACAACTCTTTAAAAAAATTGGAAACCAAAGAAGTGATATATGAGGAGCCATCCCCTAGACAATATAAGAACAAATTACTAACGTTGGGTCTAGAAGGGTCTGTTTTAAGGAGAGACAGTAACTTAGATCTGCCTGTGTTATACATAGGGCAATATAAAAGGACATGCTCCACAGTTTCAACCTCAGTTCTGTCACAGGAGCATAGCCGCTCGTTAATCAGGAGCCTCTTAAATCACCCATCCAGTAGTGCTGAGGGCAGAACATTAAAGCAAGCTAGGGAGAAAGCTCTTCTATACTTGGGAATGGTTAGAGTGTAAAAATAGGAAGCCATCCTCAGTCCGTAATTATTAAATTGGCTGAAGATCAGAGGGGAGCAAGTTTTGTTAGCTCTGGCTCATAGATATTGCAAGTCAATGTCCACAAGCCGTTGGACTATCCTAAATTGGGCGTCTTTAAGGCCATAATCTCCCAGGGCATCCCCCGTAAAACCTAGCAGGTGTAATTTCTTCATCAGCTCCCTCTCCCGACGAGAAATATGAGAGTCAGCAAACGCCAGGGAGAGGAGCTACCAGGAACTGCCAGAAAGAGCACCCAAAACCACAATTTAAAGGTGTTAATCCACGCCATACATTCGACTGATCAAGTGCCCAGTTCCAGGTACATTGGAGCAAAATCAACACAAGGAGGAAGACCCAGAAGTTTTCTTAAAAAAAAAACAGCCTGGGTTCTTTCAATACAATCCTTGAAGCCCCGTATCCATATGGGAATTCCATAAAGAGTTTGAGCCAAAGTTTTGGCTTTGTAAATATGCAGAGCAGAAGGAATAAACTGGCCTCCTTGGGTATAAAAAATCTTAAAATCTGCTGGTGACTACAGGAGGCCGAGTTCAGCACCTGGGTTTGATGTCTAGTCCAAGCACCGGTGTTCTAAAATTGAATACCTAAATACTTAAAATGGAAAACCTGCTTAACAGCATTACCATTGATAGCCCAGTTATACAATTTCTGGGCTCTAGAGAACACCAATACTTTGGCTTTGTCGTAATTAATAGACAAGTGGTTCTCAGCACAGTAGGACTCAAATGCAGAAAGTAATCTTTTCAGACCTGGCCTTGACAATGAAAGGAGGGCTGCATCGTCAGCATAAAGGAGAAGCGGGATCTTCGTAGTTGACAACTTTGGGGCGTGGGACTCAATACGTCCAATGTGAAAGGCCAAGTCAGATAAGAATAAATTAAACAAAAGAGGAGCCAGAACACAACCCTGCCTTACTCCATTCTTAATCCGGATAGGATTTGAAAGTTCTCCCTGCAGACCACACCTGACCTGACTAGAAGTCTGGTTGTACAAGGATCTAATTAGGAACAAAAGACGTCTATCGATAGAACTTTTGAGCAGTTTTGACCACAACAGTCCCCTAGGGACTGAGTCAAACGCTGACTTTAGGTCGATAAAAGCAGTAAAAAGTTTGCCACCTGGTATGGTAGTGTATTTATCGACCAGGTGTGCTAAGACAAAGCAGTGGTCCAGTGTGGCACAGCCCGCTTTAAACCCAATCTGTTCAGCACCAATAATATTGGACTCCTCAACCCAGGTGAGGAGTCTACGTTGGAGATATTTAGCATACAGTTTCCCAATGATGGAGAGTAGGCTTATGGGGTGATAGTCGGCTGGATTGTTCCTATTTCCTCGTTTAAAAACTGGAACAATAATTGCTAAGCTCCAGGAGGTAGGGATTCTGCCAGAGGTATTGATGTGCATAAAGAGTCTTCCTAAGAGAGGAATCCACCACTCGGGATTGGATTTTAGCAGATCAGGGCATATAGCATCAGGGCCAGGGGCTTTGCCTGACTTGAGTTCAGAGATAAGCTTGGTAATCTCAGCATGAGTCACGGGTTGCCAGTCAGGAACTGCAGGAGGCAGCTGTGGCCCAAGCACGGTTGAACTTGTTGACGCCTGGAAAATTGCCAAGAAATGGTTTTCCCAATCTCTGTTGGAAATACAGCAGAGAGGGAGTTCTTGATGACCCAGCAAGGAGCCGGCAACAATTTGCCAAAATAATCGAGTGTTCTTCTGCTGGCTAGAGAGGAGAAGTAGGTCCCACTTCTCTCTCTCTTTAGCTTTCTTTTTCTTAGCAATTAGTCCTTTATACTCCCGCTTCAAGCGATAGTAGTCCTCTGGTGAGCATTTATCCCCTCGATTACGATAGAACAGGTAAACCCTATTAATCTGGTTCCTGAGCATCAGACACTCTTTGTCAAACGAAGAATTACTTCTTGAATGATATGGACCACTTGGCCTATGGATGGCTCCTAGCTCCCTTTGAACACTATTAATTAGTGATTCAAAGGCCGAGATTGTCCCTGGGCCACTACTTGTTAGGGCCTGATTGTATAAGCTGAGACACTCCGGAGATGATAAAAAGGAGCGGAACTTTCTTTCAGTATTAGAAGACCATTTGATCCTCCTTGTATACAAGGCCACATAGGGATCTAATATCTGGGGACCCCTAGGGAGATGTATATTTGAGGAAAGCCCAATAATTGTAACCAGGGAGTAGTGGTCGCTCTCCATAAGGCAGTCCACATAAAAAGCATGGACAGCCTTTCTAAGAAGCTGGGATACCAGCACAAAATCAATAACGCTACTTCCACGTGAGGAACTAAAAGTAAACTCACCAGCTAGATCACCTAGGGTAGTCCCATTAAGAATTATCTTATTGTGTTGGGCTGCTAAAAGGGCTACCTGAATGCCAGCAAAATTTGTTAATTCATCCTTAGAATGTCTTGCTGAAATCAGGTGTCCTATGGCCTGGAGGGTTTCTTGGGAGTAGAGTGCCTCAATTGATGGGGGAACTTAGACTCCCAATCGGGCATTAAAGTCGCCCCCTATAAGGATGTACAGCACTGGGAATTTAGTTTCCGTACAAGTAATGTAATTCTCTAGCACGCCCCATTGAGCCTTAGTATCAGCTTGCCTCATTGTCGGGGGAAGATAAACGTTGAACACTAACAGTTTGTTGAGTCCTCTCTTAATTAGGAGCGCCATAGCTAAAGAGCCACAGGGGGGCAGCTCCACTGTCTCCACTTTCAAAGCAGTAGAGACCAAGCAAGCTAGACCACCCTTAGGCCTTCCTGTCGTAGATTGTCTGGTGTCGGCCAAGGAAATGACCGTAAACCCTGTAAGGGATATCTTATCGCATGGCCAGTTCTCCTGAAGCAGGACCACATCAAATGAGTGAATATAGTTGGCGAATTCTGTTGTACCACACCTTCTCCCCCAACCTGCTATGTTTCATGAAAGGCACTTAAGTGTGCAGGTTTTTTTTGCCAGATTTAATAGTCATTCTGTGTGATTAATTTTTCCCAGAGTGCCCTTCAGATCCGAAAAGATACACCCATTGTTAAATGGCAGGGTCATCCACTTAGGAGGCAAAGTCAGGGAAGGAGGGAGGGGAGGCGAGCCTTGTTCATGGGGCTGTAGGGCTCTAAGCGCACTCCAGTTCGTACTTGTGGCATTAATTGGTTGCTTAGCTGGCAAGTATTCAGCAGCATCAACAGACAGAGTTTAAAATAGCTCTGGATCTTCAAATTTACAAATTAGACATTCTGGAGAGAGCGCCAAGGGAGATTCCGTTGGTAAATCAGTATAGACTCCCTGGAGTCCAAGGGAATCCTTACCAGGTAGTGAAAGACTCCAGAGCTTGGATTTGACTGCATCCAGATGCTTTATGATTTGGGCCCTTTCTGATTGTGAAAGTGCACAAAAGAAGTCGAAGAGCTGTGTCTCCTCCTGGTTCCAGAAATTGTCTTGACATAAGTCGGTCTCAAAAATAGATGGAATCCCAGAGGCACTGACCTGGGGCTTATTTACTAAGGAACCATGGGTGCCCTGGGCTGGTGTTGCTTCCTTTGGGGCCATTTCTTCCCAGCTGATCAAGTCAAGGGAAGCTTCCTGGTAAGATGTTACTCGCTGCGGGGGGTTGATTTGACCGGTTGGAGGAACAGTCAGGCTACCATCTGAGAGGACGCCAACTGGAGGTTTTGCGGGAATAGGTGTATAATTAGCACGTGATGTAGTATCCGAGATGGCATTCAAGGTTGGCACATTAACATGTACTGCTGGGGATCTTTTGGGGGCAATAAATCAGCCACTCACAAATTGTTGATTACTCAAGAGTGGCTTAATCGACATATCTTTGAAGACTCTTCTTGGCAGAATGCCGAAGGATCTTAACAGGGATCCTCTTCTGAAAAATAGCTTTGGGGTGTTAGAATTGTCAAAACTGGCACTCTGGTGCAGTGTTCAGGAGAGGGTAAAAGTTCAACCTTCAAATCATCAACTTTTAGCCCCAATAACTGTAATATATGGCCCCTTGCCAGCTGTGTTGAACCCCAGTGAGGTAAGTTGCCATTAATGGGATTAATGATGAGGGCCACCTGTTTTGACTGTAAGACCA
Source organism: Notechis scutatus (assembly GCF_049901735.1). NCBI lineage: Eukaryota > Metazoa > Chordata > Lepidosauria > Squamata > Elapidae > Notechis > Notechis scutatus. The sequence goes on from NC_142013.1 coordinate 43,277,594, forward strand.
AGTGACTGTTTGCATCAAAAGATGTAAAGTTCGAATTATTGGTAGGATTACGTTGGCCAGTGCTTTTGCTGAGGCTTGGCAGGGAGAACCCTGCCGCCACATCAGGCTGCCGAGCGGTCAGCCCAGGGCACCCACTGGTAGTCCAGGAAACTAAGTAGTTTAAAGTACTTATTATTTTATCAAGCTGGAGCTGAATGCTCGCTGTAGTTTCTGCGACCAAGAAACATTGCTGAGCCAAAAGTTCTGTAAAGGTGGGCTCATTTAAGGATTGGTTGGGGGCCGTAATTTTAGATAAGCCTTTGTTCTCAACTTGGAGGAAGACGTCCTCAACCGTCGGAAGAGCGCGACAACTGGCAGCAGCCAGACAAAAGGGAGCAGGAGCTTTCAAACCGAGAGGTCAAGCTAAAACAAAGTCCTCAATCTTGGATTGCTTCAGAGAAGGTTGAGGGACCAGGTCAGTGAGAGATCTGCTCCTTTTCCTTGTCTTCATTATATTAAGTAGCACAATAAAGGAGGAGCTGTGTAATATAGCATAGAGTCTAGTCACTAAAACTAGTCCTTAATCCAGAGGAAAAGGAATCGGGAGTGGAAAAGAAATGAGTCCTAATGCAAACAGTGGCAGAGCTCCTCACAAGTATACCAAGAATCCTGCCCTCCCGACAGAGCAGGGAACATGAGTAAATAAAAATGATAAAATAATAAAAATAGTGGATAAAAATAGAATAAATTAGATAAGAGAAATCACATCAAAGCTAGGCATTGCTAGACTTCCAGCTGAAGGAGTAAGATGTGTAGAACAACAACAAAGAAGCAGTAGCAAGGCCCTCCTATAGCTGAGGCCCAGCTCGGGCTTTTTTTGTCCACATTTATACTTGTAAATTGCTAAAGATATTTTATATGTATATCAATCAAAGGTAATCCCGAGTTTATCTTATTTGTGCTCAAAAATTAAGGTTGGTCAGATCTAGATGGAAGACATTGAGACTGTAGGTTGTTTTCTTAAAAAAATTATAGAAGAAAGTAATGGCAAACTGTTTCCATACTGTTGCCAAGATAGCATTTCCAGGAATTAAATTCAGGAAGCTTTAATGAGTACTGACTTCCTTCAGTGTATTGCCTGGTAGAAGGTACATACCGTATTTATCGGCGTATAACACGCACTTTTTTCCCCCTGAAAATAGGGGGCAAATGATGTATGCGTGTTATACGCCGATATATGTTAAGAAGCCTTCGGTGAATGCTGCTGGGATCGGGATCAAGGACACAAATGAAAGAAGGGGAGGGAGGAAGCAACCGAAGCCTGTCCTTCTCTCTGGGTCAGCTCTCTCAGTCGCTCTCTCGCTCCTCCACCAGCACAGGAAGAAACTGCTTCAAAGAGGGGGGCTTTTCCTGTCGCCGCAGCTTCCCTGAAGCGCCCGTTTCTCCCCACCCCCCCCCGTCCGCCCGCCCGCCCGCCCGCAGTGCTCCGTTCTGCCTGCCTGCCTGCCTTCGTTAATGGTTGAATCGGAACAGCTTCGGCTGAGTAAAAGAGGCGAATAGTTATTATTCTCAGCCGAAGCTGCTCCCAAACAACCAGAAACTAAGGCAGGCAGGCAGGCAGGCAGAATGGGACACTGTGGATTGAAGCGCGCGCGCGGTGGGAGTGGGGGTGAAACGGGCGCTTCGAATAGCTGCGGCGACAGGAAAAGCCCCCGCTTCTTTGAAGCAGTTTCTTCCTTGGATGGTGGAGCAGCGAGAGAGCGAAGCCTCCTTCTCTTCTCTTCCCCCGGTCCTTGCAAAAATTTCTGCTTGAAACCGGTCCCTGGTACAAAAAAGGTTGGGGACCACTGATTTACCTTATAAGTGGTAATAATATTAATAAAAAAAAAAGTTCTGAGCTACCCTTATTTTGCTTCAAAGTTTTTATTTAGAAATTTAATTTTTTTTCCTGAAATTTCCCTCTTAAAATGAAGATGCGTGTTATACGCCTGTGCGTGTTATACGCCGATAAATACGGTACTTAGAAGTGTTAGTACTGCCTGTATCAAATTAGGAGAAGTGTTTTCATGCCATATTGCAAATCTAATCCTGTTTGAAAAGTTAATCTGATGAATCCACAGAGATGGTGTCACTTCTTTTTCCTTGTAAATGAAGGCACATAGTAGCAGTGCCACATTTTAAGATGCAGCTTCAGGCTTTTTCAGGATGATAGATGTTGTTAAAGGACTTGGGTCAATTGAAGAATCTATAGGGAATATTAAAGTGAATTTTATTATTGTGATTATTCTGAAGAATCTAAATTTCTAGGAGTTCATTCAAGCAACTTGAAATATAATTTTATTCATTATTTATATGCAGAGTAACATAGACTACAAAAGGAAAACACTTTCTTTACAAAATTAAATTTATAACAGTACAGAGAGCACCTACATCTGTTTCTTGTCCTTTTCAAAACCAAATAAAAATTGTCAAATATACTTAAGCCTTTCTGTGATTTGCTGCCAGCCTTTAATCTTACAAATTCTGTGAACTTTCACATTTCAAAAGGCATTTCATATTTCAGTAATTCAGCTCTGTATGATAAACAATACTGATTTATGCAACTTGCATGCAATTACAACTTGTTTAGCAGTGAAGAGATTTGTTATTAATTTTGGATGTTCTTTCTACAATATTCCTGCTAATAGGCTCAGTAAATTAATCTTTCATTTATTAATAGGAAAGAAAGATGAGAACTGAGGACTGGGATGCAGTGGAGTGGAAAGGACAGTATAAGATGTTCAGTGGATAATGTTTCTAATATAAATAGTACAGGAACCGATAAACTTGAAAATATGCCCTAGTTTTCAAATATGTCCTAGTTTCCCAGGAACCTAGGATTTTCCTTAAAAGCATTATTTACTGTCAAAAATAGTAATGTTAGATAATACCATTATAATTCTTCAACACTGTAAAAGAGAATTGTATCTATTCTTGTGATGCTCTTCAAATTAATGATGAAATCTAATATCTTGTGAGTTTTGAAAATAGAAGTTTGCTTACAAATTGTTTGGTCAAATACTTTGGTCAAATTGAGATAATATGACTTTTCTGACCAGAGGAATTTTAATAAGTTATTCACAAAGAATTTTCTGACCTTAAAAAAAAAAGGAATCTAAGTAGTCAATGTATATTTTGCCTTTGCAACATCTGCCTGGCTGGAGCATCTTCAGCAATAGTTTCATCCAGATGATCTGCCCCTTTTTAATGTATAAAACTGAATGTGCTGGTTTAGATTTTAACATCATGCCCATTCTTACCTAAAAAAACTAACAGCTTTCAGATTTTTATTCTTAAACTTTCTTTTTCTTGTTTAGTGGAAACATCCCATTCCTAAGAAACCCAAAAGTGTAAGAATCTATGAATCACATGTGGGAATTGCTTCCCCTGAAGGGAAAATAGCTTCATATAAAAACTTTACATACAACGTGCTTCCAAAAATCAAAGATCTTGGTAAGTGATACCTGTAACTTCTTTCGAGGTAACTTTTAATGACACGTGCTTTTATTAGAAAGTTCATTTCAAAAGTCTCCATATTGATTTTTAATGCATCATCTCAGTGGAAGAGCCTCAGTGGCGTAGTGGTTAGAGTGCAGTACTGCAAACTACTGCTGACAGCCAGCTGCCTGCAATTTGAATCCCACCAGGTTGACTCAGCCTTCCATCCTTCTGAGGTGGGTAAAATGAGGACCCAGATTGTTGGGGGCAATATGCTGACTCTGTAAACCGCTTAGAGAGGGCTGTAAAGCATATAAAATTGTGTGTACCACACATTAAAATAGCAATAGCACTTAAGTGCCATTAATAAAAGTTTTCTTTTAAATTTGTGGGGTTTCATCATTAAATTATACTTTTCCCTTCAGATTTACTTCATTAACATCATATAAAAATATTTTGAGTGGGATAAGGGACAAATAGAAACTTTTTTTCTTTTTCTTTGGTGCTCTGAACTTTCAATAAATTTCAGATCAAACTTCTGTTTCTTTAACGTTTGTTTTTTAAAAGAGATTCCTTGAGGGAAATAAATTTGGAGGAAAAAAATGTCAATTAGAAATGGAAATGTTTAAAACATTAAGAAGAAAAGCACAAAGTTTAATATATGTGTAGTCAGTTACTTTTATGATTAACACTGTAAATATCAAAAGTGCAGCTTAAGTTCAGAACATGCACATTGGGATACTTAATGCTCTAAAGTCAAATTACAATTATATTTGCATATTATATATTTCTTAGTAAAAGGCCAATATTTCAATGCACTTAAAAGGCTGCTTCAAATGTCGGCTTTCCTAGTTTTGTTTTTTTAAAACACTTCTTTTAGGCTTAATTTATTAGGTTTCCTGATAATGTATTTCTAATTTATGTCTTGATAAATATAGAGGATCTTGACCAAAATCAGTTGTAATATTAGCCACTGTTTTCTTTAAAAAGCACTGTTGCAATCACTATTTTTTTTTCTAAAAACAGGATACAACTGTATTCAGTTGATGGCTGTGATGGAACATGCTTACTATGCAAGTTTTGGTTATCAGATCACAAGTTTTTTTGCGGCATCAAGGTATGCTTTATTATTTTTGCCATTTTATTTTTTCCTCTTCATAGAAAGAAAGACCTAAACCAATGAAAAAAACAAAATTGACTAACTTGATCAGGGAGGTATGTTATATGATGGACTTCAGCAGTAGTAGCCACCAATGAACTTATTGTCCAAAATGGAACAATATTTCAGTGACTGTCATCCTTACATATTACAAATAATTGGATATTGATTCATTGATATCAAAGAGCTTAACAAAAGGCAGCTTCTGCAGTTTTCAACTTTTCTTATAAAGCCATTTGACTAATAAATAAATAGTATTGAACATAAGGAAGAAACTGAAGAAAGTAGTAGTAAAGCTGAAACTATTTTAGGGGCTTGAGTTTTTTCAATCCTACACCTCAATACTTGTTCATTTCAGTTGAAAAAATATATATTTTCCAGATTTCAAAATTTCTGTGGATAACAGCAGTGTCCAGATAAAACTTCAAAGCTGGGAACGAGGCAATTGAGGGAATATATATTGAATTACTAAATTATTTTAAATAAATGAATATTTGTATTGATCTGTTTTAATTGTTTTGTTTCCTTTGTTGGGTCAAGATAATATACAATAAAACAATACATTTTATTTTTAATTCATTATCCATATAAAATTTCTTCAAAGACATGGAAATCAGGGGTGGGATGCTACCAATTTGGTCCAATTCTTTAGAACCGGTAGCTCTGAAGAACAGTAGACACCGAACCAGTTCGGTGTGACAACCTTTCGGTTGTCTGTTTGGCCCACCTGCCCGCCCGGGCTCTTGGCTGTCTTTATTTCCTGCTTTTTCAACCTCAGCTGCTTTGCACAGCACAGCTGAGGTTGAAAAAGCGGGAAAGAAGAGGATTTTCAAACACTGAGCACCTGCGCACAGCGCTTGTCAGGTGTCCAGGTGGCACAGCTGATGTTTTTTGCAATTGATTTATATGTGCACGCAGCGCGTGCACGTGCAAAATGCACTCTGACCAAACCGGTAGTAACACCGGTTGAATCCCACCCCTGCATGGAATAGTTTGTTTCTCTACTCTGATAATTAGGGGGAACTTGCACGAAATACATTTATTTTGGATTGCTTGAACAAAGACACTGTAATTTGAAAAAAAATCCTGTATATATAGATTTGTTTATAACTGTAATTAATCCTAATAATGTTGTAAACTAAATCGATTTTAGATTTAGAAATATTAAAGTTCTAAAATAAATATTTAAGCATAAAGCATATGAACTTTCACATGAGGTAAAAGCAGTTGATTGCTAAGTTACATTGTTAATTGCTTGAGTATCATTTTAGATTCAAAGCTATCTGAAATCTAATGACTGCCAGCTCTGCATTTATAATCAAGAGTTCTATCACCAGATAGTGTATTTGAGATTAGAACAAGCTATCTTTGTAGCTACAGCTTGTCCTTCCAACATTTTTTGACTGCAATTCCATTTCTAGATACATTCAACATACACTGCATATGCTGCTGAAATTAAAGCTGCTAAAAACATACTCTTCTAAAAGTCAGTTTGAATGTGAAGTAAGTTATAATTTCCTTTTGAAATGACTGAAAAGTGATGCAAATTAAAATTTCAGTCTTTCATTTCTATGGTACTTTTTACTTGTGAAGTGCTCACAGTCTATATCTTGTATGTTCTTCACAGCATTCATATAAGAGAGATTGAACTTACTTTTTTCCTATGACTTCAGAAAGTATCTAATGATTTGCTTTAGGCCTCCTAGTGAGTTATGTTTTCACCTTTCTTTTACTCTGAGAGTCAGATCAGTATAGCAGCATATAAACAAAGAAAATATAAATTTTATTGAGTTAATACTCTGTGTAGGTTAAACTGTTGTTTGTTTAGCCTAGTATTATATCACATGATTGATGTGCCTTTTATAATCGTTTGTCTTACCACTTGCTTTTCTTAAGCTCTAATATATAAAATATCTTCTATGCCTCCCTAATATGCTGCCATTAAATAACAGTTACAATTCTAGTGAATCATAATAGTAGTAATCATGGTGACTTAAAAAAAATGTTGTATACAATTAATTCTAAATGTTTATCCATTTTAGTCGATACGGCCCTCCAGATGACTTGAAGGAACTGATTGATGTTGCCCACTCATTGGGAATCACAGTTCTATTAGATGTTGTGCACAGTCATGCATCAAAGAATTCTGAAGATGGCCTGAACAATTTTGATGGTACTGATTCTGCATTTTTCCATTCTGGTGCTAGAGGAACACACATTCTTTGGGATAGCCGACTTTTTGACTATGCAAGGTAGGTATAAATAATATAAGTGCCACTGCATCTAATTAATTTATATACCCATAATCTAAAGGTCATTTGTTTTCATCTAATTATTAATGTGTTGTGGGGCTGTTTAAGAGCAACAACATTAAGAGCTTGTGAAAGATGCTGCATGACTTATCCAAGAGAATTTAGTAGTTGGGCATTGACAAGCAATTTAGCCAATTTGATTAACTGATGAATATTTGTCTGATTGTGAAAATTAAAGTAGCAGATAAAACTGTTTATTTTGCAAAATTCCTCTGGTAGTTTGACAAACCAATGGAGCATATGAACATTTCCCCCCAAAAAAATCTTATCTGCATCATCTGGATAATATTTATGAAAAATTGTTGGAGTCCGCTATCGAATAAAATTTTATATATGTAACCTGGACAAACAAATGTAATATAGAATGGTTTTATTATTGTTTTAGTTGCCTTTCATAATATTCCACTCCATTTTTCTCCATGCTAGTTTTCTTTCCTTTTTCCTCTGCCCTCACCCCATCAGTTACCGCTTCACTTGCCCACTAAGATCTGCCAATTCTAAATTTTTTATTTTATTTTTTGAAAGGCAGATAAATATTTTTCATCTTTGGGTGTGGAAAATCATTGCTATTTTTCTTCTTTCATATGTAAGTTATTTCTTTTATATACGTGTGTATATATCTCTATGTAAACAAAGCTCGTTGGTGTAGTGGTTTAAGGCATCAGGTTAGAAACTGGGAGAGCATGATTTCTACTTCTACCTTAGGCATGAAGCCAACTGGGTGCCTTTAAACCAGTCACTTAGCCTTAGGTTTGCTGGATAAGTAATATTTTGAACAAATTTAGATACATATTTCTCCTGCTATGTAAATTATTATATGTTTATATAAAAGAAGTAAAATAAAAATAAATGTGATATTATTACTTTTATCCCATCATTATCAGTAACAGTAAAAATAATATATAATATTTGTGAGTTTATATAAAGAAAGAAAGTGTTTCTGGAAATGTAGCATATTAAATTTTCAATACTCCCTCATATCCAAATCCTGAACATAAGGTTTATAATACATGCAAATAAGATATGCTACAGAAGAATAACTTTAATTTTTAATAAACATTCTTGATGGATAAAATTCTTTTTTTCTCCTTGCTTTTAAGTTTAAATTGGTATGGTATAATGGGAGACTTTAAATCACAGATGCCACTTTACTTAGAAAAAATTCAAATAACATATAATTTCCCTTGAAGAATTCTGTTTCCTTTATTATCTACACTGAAACACAGCTGTGTGCAAAATCTTTAAAATGTAACTATGCTGGGGAGGGGGACAAGATTGTATGGTAATTAAGCTATGTACTAGGATATTTATGAAGGACACTAGAAGTAATTCTTAGTTTTCATACATTTTTATTGGTATACTTTAAAACTCATTAAGTGGTCACTCAAAATATGTATATGAAAGAAAGGACTCTTTTAACATCTAGCAAACCCATCTAGACCATCTCTCTCTCTCCCTGTCTCCCTCTCCCCCACCCTCTCTCTGTTGTGTATATGTATATGTTCGTGTGTGTGTATAATTTTATTGCTTTTGAAATAATAACAGAAAAAAACAAAAAGGAAAATGAACAATACATAAGAATTATAAAAAAATCATAAGTGAAATTTTAGAATTACTTCTAGCTTATACTTTGCACAAATACAAATAACATGGTAAAGGTTCAGTTATTTCACTAATAAACACATACATTCACAATTATTAATGGAAGCCTGGATTATATACCATTTTAAGAATCAATAGTCATGAGTTGGAAAGGCAGGTTCTATCAAATTCTTGTTGGAGATTTTTCAGATAAGATCATTGATCAGGATAGATATTGATGCATTATTTCACCCGTAAAAATGTTATTTGTCACTTCCAAATTCATAATCATAACTTTAGTGTAGTTCTGTGCTCTATACCTGTCCCAGGTGAAATACTACATTTATTCTTCTTTTGGAAATTAATGTTCATCCTCCTGATATCAAATATTTTTTGTAATACAAAATAGGTAGAAGTGTCCCGGCATTTAAAACCATTTTTCTCAGTATTTTAATATTAATTTGTAAATGTCATCATATTTCCTCTTAATAAAAATTCTGCTGGAGCCCTTGGGAGAATGTTCAGACTTCTGATACAATTGTTGTGTGGCAGCTTAAAAAAATATATTGCCTAAGTTCCTGAATCTCTGGAATCCATTATACCGGTATTACACATACAAATTTGTCCACGTAGACTTTGAATATAGGGTCCAACAACTGTCTGCCTATGGAAATACAATTCTACATATTCATAGTATAATATTAGAGAACTGAAATTTTAACTGTCGGCTAGTAGGAAATCTGTCTGAGTGGTTTATTCAAGCGTACAACCGTGCATTTAAAATAATGTGTTTGTTATTCTTCTGCTACTCATGTACCAGTTCTGGTTTCCAGATCTGTTTTCTAAAAAGAGCTATTATGTTTAAGGAAAGAACAACTATATTATGGAAGAAATTTAAAAAGATAACGATACTACTAATAATTCTGGCTTTTCTTGTGCATTCTAGAAATATTCAATTTTTATTTTTCAACGTGTGATTTATTTTCCTAGAGTTCTTTCTTGGACTCTGTATTTTCTGTATCAAGCCAGCTACTAAAATGGAATAGTACTTTCTGGGCTTGATTTGGTGTCATAAAGTTTGACCTTAAGACAGAGAGTATGGTTCAGATTTTGCAGAATATATTTTCAGTTCAGTTCAATTTTTTTTTTTTACAAATGCGAAAGTTCTAAAACAATCTTTGGGGGAAAATGTATTCTCCATAGCTTAGACCTGTTCAATTCACAAGAATATCACTTTTTGGTTTTAACTTTGTCATTTTTTCATTGTATATCAAATGTTTTAGTTTTAGTTTACTTTATTGTCATTGCATCTTGTACAATGAAATCAGAAACTTAAAACTGGCCACGTGCTCCACTCGGTCTCCGTTGATAAGCAAGGGCTGGATGTCTGATCTGTTCCTTCTATAATCCACTATAAGCTCCTTGGTCTTATTGGTGTTGAGGACCAAGTTGTTGTCTCCACACCACGAAAGCAACCGGTCCACTTCATCTTGGTAGGCAGACTCATCCCTCCGGAGAAAAGTCCCACCACTGTTGTATCATCTGCAAATTTAGCAGTAGTATTACTAGTGGGAGTGGGAATGCAGTCATGCACATAAAGAGTATAGAGTAAGGGACTCAACATGAACCCTGTGGTGTACCAGTGTTAAGAATAAGGGCTGAAAAGGTATGATTACCTAATCTGACCCTCTGTGAGCGGCCAGACAGGAAATCCATAATCCAAAGGCAGATTAAGAATAAGAAAGGCAAAGGTCCAGAAGTCTATGTGGACACTAGTCTATGTGGAAGAATTGTGTTAAATGCAGTACTAAAATCCGCAAAAAGCATCCTCACATACCCCCCCGCTGTTCTAGATGAGTCAGAGCAATGTGAAGAGTGATGGCTATAGCGTCCTCTGTAGATGTATTTTTTTCTGCAAACTGGTATGTATGCAGAAGACCAGAAATGATGTGACAGCAGACCAATTTCTCAAAGCACTTCATGATGATAGGAGTGAGTGCCACTGGTCTGTAATCGTTGAGGTTACTGATAGGGAACTTCTTTGGCAGAGGAACAATGGTGGAAGCCTTCAAACAAGATGGAATAGTGGACTGGGGTAAAGACCAATTGAAGATCCTGGTAAAGACTCCAGCCAACTGATCATTACAGTCTTTAAGCACACAGCCAGAGATACCGTCAGGACTGGCAGCCTTTCTAGGGTCCACAGCCCTCAGAATGCTCCTCACCTCCTGTTCCTCCACAATGAGGTGGGGGCTACAATTGGCTGGTGGTTGTATTTTATCTGTCTCTGATGTCTCTACTTCAAAGCGAGCAAAGAAATGATTCAGTTGCTCTGCCAATGAAGCATCCCCCTCAGCAGGGATGACATTGGTCGATTGATGGTTTGTAATTTGTTGAATCCCTTGCCACATCTGCCTCATGTTATTGCAATAAAAATTATCCTCAATCTTCCTCTTATAATCAGTATTGGCCTTCCGAATATCTTTCTTCAGATTAGCTCTGGCAACACTGTATCTTGCCCCATCACCAGACCTAAAGGCCTTGGTCCTGTCACGCAAGAGGCGCTGGACTTCCTTGGTCATCCAGGGTTTCTGATTGGGATAGATCCTAATATGTTTATCCACAGTGATAGTATCTGTGCAGTGTTTGACATAGCACAGAACAGTTGCAGTGTGCACCTCTAAGTCAGGGTGGTAAAAGATGTCCCAATTTGTGTTCTCAAAACAATCCTGTATTTGAGAAGCATCTTCTGGCCAAGATTTCACTGTCTTTATTATAGGCAGAGCCCGTGTCCTAAGAGGGATGTATGCTGGTTCTAAAAGCAGTGACATATGGTCTGATTGTCCCAAATGTGGTAATTGTATAACCTTATAGCCATGTTTGATGTTGGTATATACTTGTCTAATATGTTTGCTCCTCTAGTAGCACACTTAACATGCTGATAGAATTTAGGGAGCACTTCTTTTAAACCAGCTTGATTAAAGTCCCCCGCTATGATATGCACAGCATCAGGATATTTATTCTGCTGATTACTAACAATGTTATACAAGAATCCCAACGCTATGGTAGTATTGGCATCAGGTGGGACATAGACTGCAGTAATCAAAACCACGCTGAATTCCTATATATTTTGATATATGATATATGAATGTCTATGTATTTATGAATGTATGTATATTTCCAGAAAACATTAGAAAATATATTTGCTCACTTTTTAGTCATGTAATTTACAGAAGTATTTTGAGAAATAAATATTTAAAATAAGTTATCCAGAATTATTTTAAAAATAGTCTTTCCAGTATTATATTGTAGTGATAGCAACTTCAGAAATTTGAAAACATTTTGTACTATCCATAGCTTTCAAAATCTCCAATTACTATTTAAAATCTGCATACTTCTTTCTTTTAATTTAATCCCAAAAGATCTGTATCTGAAGGAAGATCTATGCAGGGTATTGTTTGGAGAGAAATACATCTGTACGGATTGACTGTTCTTTGTTCAGTTGTTCAGTAATTTATAGTAAGGTATGAAGTGTGTGTAGTGTGTGAATGTTTTTAACACCAAAAAAATAATAATTATATGTACATGTATATGTGTGTGTATAAAAGATTCCCTTTCCCTTAATATTAACTTCATCTGCCAAGGATCTTCTTTATAACTAATTCAGTGTTTTTCCATTGCAGGTCCTAAATGGCGGAGAATCATGTATTGTCTGAACCTTATTGGACAAAAAAATATATATTTATAAATATAGTAAATAATGAAAATTAGTTTTATGGACTTCTTCTTTTATCAAAAACAATTTTATCAAAAATAAAATTGTATATATAGAAACAGGTTAATGTTGTATATTAATACTTGGGATATGTTATTTATATTTCAGCTGGGAAGTTCTGAGATTTCTTCTCTCCAATTTAAGATGGTGGATAGAAGAGTATGCCTTTGATGGGTTTCGATTTGATGGTATATCATCTATGCTATATCACCATCATGGAATTGGTAAGTTTAATTTGTATATCAGTGATCATACCACAATTCAAATAATTGAGAGTTTTATCTGAAAAACCTACAGTAAATCCTATAACTTGCACTTACGGCACTTGACACTGTTATTATTTATCATATTAGGTGAAGGCTTTAGTGGAGATTACAATGAATATTTTGGTATGCATGTTGATGAAGATGCAGTGGCCTACCTAATGATGGCAAACTACATGATACATATTTTGCATCCAGAATGTATAACTATAGCAGAGGTAAATCTTAGATTACATTTACACAATTACTTTGACTTATTTATTTGAAAACTTTTTTGAACAAATCATTATTAAGTTACAGTTATATTAATTTCAGTTTATTAATGCTTAAGCATGATGCAGGATTTGTTAAACATTTTACTAGTTTCAGTTATAAAACTAAATATATGCTGTAAAGTATATTACTGTTCAAGTGTATTCCAAGGCAAATCCTACTGAGTTCAGACATACATCAGCAAGTATTTCTAAGGTGCAGCCTAAATATAATATGATCATTAGAATTGTTCCAAAAGTGTTTTTTCAGTTTCTGACAGAACTGAAGAAGCTTCGTGGATAAGAAGTAAAATGTCTTCAAGGAAAAACAAAATCCAGTTGCCTTTTGAAAAAGGACATTTGGGATCACTATAAGTTGGATGACTGAGAATCTCCATAGAGATCACTAGAATTATAATTCTTTTAAACAATGAACTTTGTCATGACTTAACTCTTCTATAATGTATTTATGACTTTGGAAACTCACTATACTGCCAAGGCAGCTAATTTTTTATGTATCTGTCTTTGTAACAGCAATCTTTATGAACACCTAATGTTCTTCCCATTTCTAAATCATTATGACTAATGTTAGGTATGTTTAATTCTTTGTCCATGAATTATAAATAACAATATATTTGTCAGAATTACATTTAGAAGATATTGCTAGAATTTCTTAAAAGTATTCTTAAAAGTAAACAGGTACTAGAAATCTTTATATATTTTTATTTCTTAGTGTTTGTTTTTAACTGTTTAACATTTAAATTGTACTGGTCATGGTCCTGGAGAAGTAATTACAGTGCATTTTAAACAAAAACAGGTGAAATGAAGCAACTATGGAATATATTAAACTTAAAATTGTTTTATTGATTTTGAGGTTCTTTTCAAATAAAATGAATCCATCATCCAGTGAGCCTTAATAAGGTGATCAAGATTCCTATCTTATAATCTTTTTGCATTTTCTCATATACTTTTTTGTAAAAAAGATGTTCCTTCAATTTATTCTAGTTAAACTGAAAATTACTTCAACTTTATTTTCTAGTGGGAGCCTCTGTACAAAATGTGGAATTGATCCACTTGCTTGTGGCAGAAATAAATTGAGAGGGAAGAACTATTGATATTATTCTAAATTGCAAGTGCCTAACGTGAATTTGATCTTAAATGCAAGTGAAGTGAATTCTAAAGAAACTGCACACATATAGTCTAGGGCAAATTGGTTATACTATTCCATAAAGATTCCATAACTTATATAACTTTTTAAAACTATTGTGGGTACTTTCCAACAAAAGTATTGATAATATTCTAAATCTGGAATGGGACATCTCATCCTGGCCAATTTGCTGTGGCCAACTTGCCATGGGATAATTCAATGCGGGTAACTCAAGAGAGAAGTAGAATTGCAGCTCATCTTCAGTCCTGAGAAGCTTCAAACCTAAAGCAAGACATGGCCCGCTGCAATTCATTTGTCCCTTTCTTGAGTTATCCTGCATTGAATTGTTCCACAGTGAGTGGTCCCGGGATGAATCAACTGGGGCAAAATAGTGGGGTGAGTCAACTAGGACAAGTTGTCTACTTCTGTTATAATAGCATGCAATTAATTATTAGCAAGTGAAAAGACAGTTTGAAGAGTCATCAAACTGTTGTCCTTTATTAGTATTTTCATTAGTGCGTATTTCAAGTACATTTCATGTACTGACTAATATTCACAGCATTTTGCAGCATGAGAAAAAAATATGAATAGGAAGCAACATGCTTTCATAATATTTATGCCATAGAAATTGCAAATTAATGAATTGTGATTCTTTAATATTGAATGAGATTGAAAATATTTTCATTATTTATGACGAATAGTAATTCTTCTGGTGGAACTGTCTCCTTATTTTCAATTCCAGATATTCTTATTTTATAATGTTTCATTACTTGTCAACTAACTTCAAATAATTCTTCCAGGAGGTGTCTGGAATGCCAGCACTTTGTTGTCCAATAATTGAAGGAGGATGTGGATTTGATTATCGGATGGCCATGGGAATTCCTGACAAATGGATTCAGGTGAGAATAGATTCATTCCATGCTTTGCCACATTTTTCACTCACGGTTCCATATGTAAATGTAAAGGTTTCCCCTGCCCACTTGTATCCGACTCTAGGAGGCAGTGCTCATCTTTGTTTCTTAGCCGAGGGAGCCAGCATTGTCCAACGATGCTTTCATGATCATGTGACTAAAAGGACTATACGTTGAGGTGGATGGAATGCTGTTACTTTTCCACTGAAGTGATTATATTTATCTACTATATTTGCAAGCTTTCAAACTTGTAGGTTGACAGGAGCTGGGGAGAGTAATGGAAGCTCACCCCATCATGTGGTGCTTGGGTCTCGATAGCCCAGCATCTTAATTGCTAGGTCACCATATTCCCATTTTACCATACATGTAATTAAATAATATCAAGTAATTATAATATGACACTTGCGTCTATGAACTGGGTTTCCATAATTTAGACAAGTAAAATGTAGTAATAATTCACTTACTCACTCCACTTCTCTGTTGTAATTTTTTTTACCAAAGAAGGAAAATGTCTTCTATATATATTTAGCCAAATTTCCCAATTTGTGTTTTTAGCATCTAATTAAAACTCTCATGTGTATTGGAATTACAGCTCCCATCTTTCTCAGCCAGAGGTCTCAAAACTAATCTGAAAGCTTCAGAAAGTTATGCTTGTATAGTATACTAAGCTTTGTGTCTCCAAAGTTCAGTGTAACATAAGACTAATTATTCTATAATTATATTTGATTGTTTGGCTTTTACTTTTGTGGTTTTGTGGACAGAATTTTGATAATCCTTACAGCAAGCTTAACTCCTAACAAAATGGAGATTAAAAATGTATCTGTTATGCACATGAAATTGTATAATGATTTTATAATACATTAATTGCATATTTATGAATCTAGCACCTTAACTATTGCTAAACATATTTGTACGAAAAGCTTGCCAATGTTGCACTCTAGTGATAAAAACTAAGAGCAAATATTTTTAATTTCTTTAAGAACAAAAACAAAAAGATGAACACTAAACAGATTTAAGCTTTTCAGGGAGGTTATTAATGTTTCCATCTATAGAAATAATGGAATTTTAGAAAAATTATTTCAGAAGCATTACTATAAATTAAGACATTGCACCTTTGTACAGATCTGTGTTATAGGTTAACATAATAGTATGTATCTTGAGTCAGGCCTATATGTAGGAGTGTAGTATAATAATTATTTTATCTTTGAAATATATGCAGTTTTATATAGCTTGAAATATATATATATTATTCTAAAGCACAATTCATTTCTTAGGTATTTAAACACATACTTTTGAAACAAATTTGATCTATTTTCCAGTGGACAGAATATATATTTCAGGATATATTTTCCCTATCATTAGGGAATTTCTTTTTTCATATTCTAAAAATGTTATCAGATGGCATCAAAGGCATATTGCTAGTACAGATAATCTATTAATTGGAAAAAAACTCATTCTTGTGCAGTTGTAAATCTATAAACCATGAACCACAAGACAAAAATTTTCCTAATGTAGTCTGACTTCATTATATCAGATGATATTTCGGTTTGTTATCAACTAATTCTTGCAGAACAGTGGAAAAAGAAATCTTTCTATTTCTTCTCTTTACGTTAGATGCAGCTTAAAGATTTGGCATTGTTTCTTGTCCAGATATTCATACATTCTTATTTGTTTGTGCTTTTAATTTCTTCAAAATTACATGAGACACAGGTGCTATTGTTTATAAAATAATTTCAAAGTGTAAAAAAGGGGAAAAATTAAAAATAATAAAAGTCAGATGTGACATAGGCAAATTGTCATGTTACTTCTCAATAAGGTTCCTAAATGATTTATACAGGATGCTGTAAATAAAAGATATATAGTACATGTCAGTGCTATGGAAATTTAAAGAAGAAAAATATAAAGCTTTGTTTCTTTTAGTGATTAAAATTGAAGATTAGAAAAGTTTGTGTTTGCCATGTGTCCTTCATAGTCTTGATTTGTATTTTTAATTAACATATTTCATATTTTAGCAGAATTTATATTTTATGTTTGTCTTCGTTTGGATAGGATTTCCTTTTTATGTTTTGGTTTTAATAGCAAATCTGATTCTGCTTTAGGTTAACATGAGCTTTCACAATGATGTTCATTGTGTTTACAATGTTCTTGTGATTTCTGCTTTATAGGATTTTGTGCTTTCTTTAACATACAGAATAACTCCATTGCTAATACATATTTCCACATCTTATTTCATAGCTTATATTTGTGATAATAATAACTCACTGATTATTCAATTTCAATTATTCAATTTCCACCAAAATTCTATAAATATATAATAATTATAATTATAATATATAATTCTATATAATGCTTGCTAGATTGAACAATTTAACTCATTTTAGCACAGAATTTGCTGGTACTTTGGTTCCACCCAAGTATCTTAAGACCATTCTATCTAACTAGCCAAGAAATTATCTGTCCTACATGCAAATCCTTTCATCATCTTTTTATTCTTGACTAATTGAGGCTTCCAGTTATTCAAGAAAAATAGAACAAGGGACCTTGGAGGTCTTCTAGTCCACCCTCTGCTCAAGCAGGAAACCCTATATCATTTCAGGCAAATGGTTTCCAATCTCTTCTTAAAAACCTCCAGTGATGAAGCAGTCGCAACTTCTGGAGGCAAGTCCTTCTACTGATTAATTGTTCTACCTGTCCATACAGGAGGTGACCAAAGCATAAGTGACTTTCCACAGTAAAGTTAAATATATAATTAGCAATGTCTAAAGTTTTCTGCCATCATTTTTGTTAAGCCTGGATTCCCCAACGGGTGTTAAGGAAAACAAACTAAACAGAACGTGCAGCGAAGTCAGATAGGAAGACAGGTAAATGTGTGAGATAAGTTTTCTAGTTAACACGCAGTAAAAATACAGATACGCTTGTGCTATCAAAAATATAGTTTATTCCATTTAAGAATTATAGCATAGTCAAACAAACGGTCCATTAGTCTTGTCGAGGATACTCTATTTGCAAAATCCGTGTTGAGTAGCCAATGTCAGTACACTTACAATAAATCAGTCCAATCATTATCTTCTCTCCGTTGAGAAATATCAACACTCCTTTTTCTCTCCCCCTTCCATCAAGAATGCATCCAGTAATTAGGGATCAGTAAGCCAGAGAGAGCGAGCTGCATTTGCCTCGCTTCTTAAATAGTGCTTTTACAACCACACCCTTAATTACATTCTTGCTGTTAAAGTTACACACACTTTAACTAACAAACCATGATACCATATTTATTATTTTTACCCAAACCAGTTAGGGTAAACAATGTTATCCCTAACAATTTTGACATTGTAATATCAGATTACATCATTGTGGTATTTATTGTTATTTTTTATTTGCACAATACTCTTCATATATTGAATGAAGGCAAACATACACGTCCCAGGATAATGTTGCTGGATCCAGTCTGGGTCAGTCATTGGGATCAGAAGTTTATTCTTCCAAGCTTTCAGACCATGCTGGAGCCCATCCTCAGGGCGCTTCTCTCTAGGGGAGTGTGTGCTTTGGGCTATTCTGTGTGTCATATTTATAAGGTACCTGGTTGTGTATGGCTTTTTAGTTGTTGATTGGGGTTCTGATGGCCACCTATTAAGTTGTTGGCTTAATTTTTTTCCTTGTGCGCTTGTCTCCTGAGTACTTGATAAGCTGGTGGTAAATCAGCACTCCTGTTGATCAATTCTTCCTATATTGTATGCTATAAAATTAAATACATAGAAATAATTTACCTTATTTCAATTAGAGCTAATACATTAATCAAAGGATTATACAGCATTGCATAGCAAGAAACAGACAGATAGAGTGGTAAAATTTGTGTTTAATCAACCATAAAAATGATGGCGTGTAGCCCCTACTGTTTACAGAAATAGAAAGAAAATGAATTTAAGATATGCATAGTTAATAAGTTGTTGGCAGACATTTTGGAAGAAAAATAATGCTTTACTTCAGTTATTATGTATATTAAAAGGTAAACATTTTCAAGACAAGCACAACTTTATTAGTAATTTTATGAAAAAGTCCTTGCTATTTTCTTGGATATGATAGAAGCATAATTTTCTCCTTTTTTGGTATGTGTGTATGTGTGTGTGTGTTATTTTTTACTTCTGATTTTAGTTTACAGCCATGCAATTTTCTGAAGATTTCCTTTTCAATTATTAAGTAGGTCTGACTTTGTTTGAATTGTTTCAACAAACCAAGATTAGTCATGTTTTGTTAATTGTTCTGTGCTATATTAATTGTGCTATGATGTGAAACTGGACCAGAATCACATCCCACACGCAGTAACCTAACATTTCCAAATGTATGTAAGAAACACTGATCATGAACAGTTCAATACCATAGGATAAGTTGAAAAAAATGATAAAATAATTCAAAATTATCAAAATTTTCATTTTCAGATAATTAAGGAGCGTAAGGATGAGGATTGGGACATGGGAAATATTGTGTTTACTTTAACAAACAGGCGATATGGAGAGAAGTACATTGCCTATGCAGAGAGTCATGATCAGGTATTGTAACAATTCAGCAGTTCATGCCCACAACAATTAGAATTAAATTGCAGCTATCCATCTTTAAAATATAAAGGAGAAAGAGAGAGAAAAAGAAATATGAATTACATTTTTTAAGAAAAAGATTCAGTTTTTAAACACAGCATTACAGAAAGCCAGTACATATCATCCATCCATGACTGGAAATCTGGAATGACATTGTTTTTTTCTATTGTAAAAGAGATATGTTTTGTTATGCCCGATGCTTGATAGATATATAGTACTTCAAATAATAATATATTCCAGATGGTTTGTATGTGGTTCAGAATCAACTTTAAACCATATTATTTTCTCCAAAAATCCTATTAAGAAAGTATGAATGCTAACTCAAATGGGACAATACTGAGATGAACCCACCCTAGCCAGCCTATACAAAATCTGAAATTAAAATATAACAAATGTCTGAAAAATTATTCTTTCTATCTCTTGTTTTCTCTCTCTCTTGTGGATTTTTCTATTTATTGCTACAATTAAGGACCTGATGGACTATAATAGATAATCCAGAAGTCATGTCTTGAAACTGCATCAGATTTTCCTTAAATTAAACCTATATTTCATGGGTATATAATATAATGTAGAAATAAGTATCCTCGTCCTCCTCCCCCTCCTTCTCCTCTTGTGCACACCTTCCTGGCCCATCCACAGCCAGCCAGGGGGTTGTGAGAGGGAGAGTGGGAGGAGGAGGGAAACCTCCACTGCGGCTTGTGCTTGTTCCTCAGCCAGCCCTGATTCCCAAAAGGAAGAAATAAAAAGGGATAGCAAAGAGCCCCAAGAAGAGCACGCAGGGCTTTCTGAGGAAGTGAGAAGAGACACAGAGACAGGGAGTGAGGGAGGGAGAGGGAGAGAGAGAGAGAGATACAGAGAGAGAGAGAGAGAGAGATGCAGAGAGAGAGAGACATGCAGAGAGAGAGACATAGAGAGAGGGAGAGACATGCACACACACACACACACACACACACACACACAGAGGGAGACCAGCTGACGGGTGAGCGTCTTTTCTGAGGGCCCTTCATCTTTTTCCAAGCCTGACCCCAGGGTGGGCATGCGAGGTTCAGTGGGGCCAGCCCCCTTTTCTTGCTGCCCTGAGCGTCTTAAAGCTGCGGATAGGCGCTGCAGGCCATCCCCCTTTCCATCATCCCAGATCCCATTCCTACCGCACCAGCCCTCATGTTAGCGAGGCCGGATCAGTCACGGCCAGGTTGGGCCAGTGTCTCAGGGCAGAGAGCAGGTTACGCATCTCCCCAAGTGACTGAGGCATGCCCAGCACCAAGGGCCGGAAGAAGCTCCAGCAAGAGTGAGGCACTGGAGAATCAGCCCCAGCCTCTTCTCCTTCTCCACTGTCGCCCTTACCTTCTCAGGCCAGGCAAGGAGTGGGAGGGGAGGACAAGGAGTAGAACCAGCCAGTGATGGGACAGGGAGCCACAGCAGAGGGCCCAAAGAGACGCATGCAGCTCTAGAGCCGCAGGTTGCTGACATCTGACCTATACGATGTTTTTAATTTATGTCCTATAAAACATTAATCTCATAAAAGTTTTTTTTTCTCTGCCTCATTTTCTTCCTCATTTATGTATTTACCAAGGCCCTTGTTGGTGATAAGACTTTGGCTTTTTGGCTGATGGATGCAGAAATGTATAACTATATGAGTGTTCTGTCACCTTTCACACCAGTTATTGATCGAGGGATACAGCTTCATAAAATGATACGTCTCATTACTCATTCTCTTGGAGGAGAAGGCTACCTCAATTTCATGGGTAAGTCATTTGGGATATTACCTTCTGATTTCCTTCAGCATAGTACACCTTGTGATGATATTTTCTTTTACAAATTGGACATATTTATTGAACTTAGCTAAAAGTTAAAGCATAGTATGATCCTCTGCATGTATAATGAGGATTTCCATTAATTTCCATGGATCTTGCTCTCAGTTGAGGTGATAGTCAATAGCAACCTAAGTATGATTATAATTCATAGACAGTTGATTATGCTGTATAATTGACCTTGGAAGACACTTGTGTTTGTGCTATTTGCACTTCTTATCAGCTTCAAGAATAAATTTCTGCATGGCTAGTTGAAGATTAGGCAGAAAATATATACACTGCTCAAAAAAATAGAAGGGAACACTTAAACAACACAATGTAACTCCAAGTCAATCACACTTCTGTGAAATCAAACTGTCCACTTAGGTAGCAACACTGATTGACAATCAATTTCACATGCTGTTGTGCAAATGGAATAGACAAGAGAAAGCATAGGCAGTTAGCAAGACATCCCCAATAAAGGAGTGGTTCTGCAGGTGGTGACCACTTCTCAGTTCCTATGCTTTCTGGCTGATGGTCACTTTTGAATGCTGGCGGTACTTTCACTCTAGTGGTAGCATGAGACAACCCACATTAGTGGCTCAGGTAGTGCAGCTCATCCAGGATGACACATCAATGCGAGCTGTGGCAAGAAGGTTTGCTGTGTCTGTCAGCGTAGTGTCCAGAGCATGGAGGCGCTACCAGGAGACAGGCCAGTACATCAGGAGATGTGGAGGAGGCCGTAGGAGGGCAACAACCCAGCATCAGGACCGCTACCTCCGCCTTTGTGCACGGAGGGACAGGAGGAGCACTGCCAGAGCCCTGCAAAATGACCTCCAGCGGGCCACAAATGTGCAGGTGGCTGCTCAAATGGTCAGAAACAGACTCCATGAGGGTGGTATGAGGGCCCGACATCCACAGGTGGGGGTTGTGCTTACAGCCCAACACCGTGCAGGACTTTTGGCATTTGCCAGAGAACACCAAGATTGGCAAATTCGCCACTGGCGCGCTGTGCTCTTCACAGATGAAAGCAGGTTCACACTGAGCACATGTGACAGACGTGACAGGGTCTGGAGACATCATGGAGAACGTTCTGCTGCCTGCAACATCCTCCAGCATGACCGGTTTGGCAGTGGGTCAGTAATGGTGTGGGGTAGCATTTCTTTAGGGGGCCGCACAGCCCTCCATGTACTCGCCAGAGGTAGCCTGACTGCCATTAGGTATCGAGATGAGATCCTCAGACCCCTTGTGAGACCATATGCTGGTGCAGTTGGCCCTGGGTTCCTCCTAATGCTAGACCTCATGTGGCTGGAGTGTGTCAGCAGTTCCTGCAAGACAAAGTCATTGATGCTATGGACTGGTCTGCCCATTCCCCAGACCTGAGTCCAATTGAGCACATCTGGGACATCATGTCTCGCTCCATCCACCAACGCCACGTTGCACCACAGACTGTCCAGGAGTTGGGGGATGCTTTAGTCCGGGTGTGGGAGGAGATCCCTCAGGAGACCATCTGCCACCTCATCAAGAGCATGCCCAGGCATTGTAGGGAGGTCATACAGGCACGTGGAGGCCGCACACACTACTGAGCCTCATTTTGACTTGTTTCAAGGACATTACATCAAAGTTGGATCAGCCTGTAGTGTTTTTTTCCACTTTAATTTTGAGTGTAACTCCAAATCCAGACCTCCATGGGTTGCTAAATTTGATTTCCATTGATAATTTTTGTGTGATTTTGTTGTCAGCACATTCAACTATGTAATGAATAAAGCATTTAATGAGAATATTTCATTCATTCGGATCTAGGATGTCTTATTTTTGTGTTCCCTTTATTTTTTTGAACAGTGTATATATATATATATATATATCCTCATCGAAGTATGTTGCGTCTCATCTACATAAGTAGATAAGGAGTAATTGATGAGTTCTCTCTCTCTTTTTCCTAATAAAAATAGTCTGACTGCCCAAACCTTTTTGGAGACAGTAGTCATTATTTTGTAGTCATTCAGATGATACATGTGGTATATGTTGTTGTGCTAGTGCTATTCAGTTAAAGATGCAGTAAAATGACTTGTTATTGCTTTTTAAATGAAACTTGTACTAGATAATTAGAAGAAAGCATTTTCACATTTTTTCCAACTTCTGACTTGCTTAATATTGGAACCCTGCTAAGGACACAACATATGATTTTATTGTGCCAGGGATTTAATTTTATATACCTGTGTAATGTATGGAACCAAATTCCTGAAAACTATATTTGATACAATTGGTGACATACAATTTTGGAAAATATCTTGCCTTTCAATCTCATCACAGCTAGATAAACCACAAAGGGACTGTTATGAATGGTACTTAAATCAGCTGACTAGTTTAGGAAAACCAACTTAGTCAATATATCAATAATATTTTGTTGGAATAAGTTTAGAGTAAGCAATACTCTTTCTAAATTAAGAAACAAAAATGAAAAGTTCTTTTTAAAAAGGGCATAGAGTATCATATAGCAAAATGAAAATATTACTGAAAATGCTGAAACTGCAAAGATAGGGTTGGTGAAACTAAAGACCGGTATGTTTTGCTATGATAGTGAAAAATAACAAAAACAGGCTTTTCGGTCATAACTCAAACAAAAGGAAAATCAAGAAAGCATAAGTCGTAACTGATAAGCTAAGTATGCTAGAAAAGGGGCAAGCAAAGAACATGCTGGCTTGATAACTTTAAATCTGATGCAAAGCTGAACATCCAACAATTGAAAGAAGCTGTGCTTAACGGTAACATGGGGACAACTTGTCTATAAAGTCACCAAGGTTTGGAGACAACTAAATGGTTAAAAACAACAAATAAAAACAACGTTTTTGATGCAGTTTGTGATGCAGTATCCATGCTGGTTGTGGACAGAGTTTGAAGAAAAGTAAGGAGGACCAATATTTGTAAATACTTTGACATTTTATTGCATTTTCCTTATTGTACAAGTGACAGTTTAATTCTGCAATGTGATAAAATTTAAAGGACAAAGTAAATAGAATGAAAGTGAATTGGGAGATCAAATTGAACATTATTTCCTGGCATAAAGTGCTAATTCATTACTTTTATCACAAATATCCAATTTTAAAGGAGTATTTTTTTTTCCTATTATCATGTATTGCACATATCATACTTTCATATTTCCTTGCTTTTTATTTCTTGAAATTGCAGTTTGTATTTTTGAAAAGGAAATAATGATCATTTTGTTGTTCAATGAGCCATTAAATATGTAACAATCTAGAATATATAATGTCTTATGTACCGTATTTGCCGGCGTATAAGACGACTGGGCGTATAAGACGACCCCCCAACATTTCCACTCAAAATATAGAGTTTGTTATATACTCGCCGTATAAGACTACCCCCTCTTCCACACACCTTCCACTTTTGCACTTTTTTTTTTTGACGCACTTTTCTGCTTTGGACAATTTTGAAATGAGCTAATCCAATTTTGAACCAAGAATATGCCAATAGCTATGGAGTTTAGAAATGAGTTTTAAAAATATTTTTCATTGCTTACCATTAAGCGTAAAATATGTTGTAAATAAAATGAGAACACAGGAAACGTTCTCTTCTCAATACAGCTGATCTCTCTCTCTCTCTCTCACACACACACTTACACACACACACACACACACACCAAAAACCCGGACACTGAAAAGGCTGCCAAGGAACAGTATATTCAATGCCTTCTCTTTAATCAAGAAACAAGGAATTCCTTAGAATCTTTTTTTTTCCCCAAGTGGCCCTCTTTAAAAAAATATATGGAGGTAACACTTTCATTCAAAAAGTCTTCCAGTATCTGGAGTCGCTCAGACATATTGAAGTGAGGCAGGAGAGTAAGTGAAATTTGAAATGATCCAGCTACAGTTTTCTTCCCCTCCCGCCCGAAGGCCATTATCTCCACATCAAAACGAACGAGGGGAGGCAAAGAAGCCAAACACGCTAAAAAGGATCTCTTTATTTTCCTACACAAGGTCACACCTACTTTTCCGCATTCAAAGGACAACCTCTCCTCACCACCACCACACACACACACACACACCAATACCCGCAAACAATGTTCTGGGCATTAATCACCATTGCTACATTAACCTGGTAAATTTATACCCTGCCTCCCCCAGTGTTGCTTTGACGGCAGGATTTCACACAGCAGGGCGCTCGCTCGCTCTCTTCTCCGCTCTCCCACCGTTCGCACATGTTGGAAGCACCGTAAAACCTGATAACCCACCCGGGGCTCCCCATCCTTAACCTACAGCCGCCCGCATGCAAAACCTGCGTGCAAAAAGAAAAAAAGAAAAGAATACGCCGCACGTGAGGATCTTGAATCCTCTCCTCCCCACACCGCTAAGGAAGGAAGAGGGGAAAGGTTGCGCAGCGCGTGGCGAGTGACACCCGCCACACACACACACACACACACACACACACACCGCTCCCCCAGCCTCCCTCCCAGCTGCAACTCAAGCTCGAAGTGGGAGTCGGAGTCCTCCCGGAGTATAAGACGACCCCCCCACTTGGAGGCATGTTTTTCAGGGCAAAAAAGTCGTCTTATACGCCGGCAAATACGGTAGTTAAGTTGATTGCTAGAAATTTTATTCAAACATCAGTTTATATAATTATGGTGTACTTTAAAAGCTATATTTTATAAATCAACTTTTCTGAACCTCCTTATATTGGGAAAAGCAAATTGCAGCGAAACACATTTTATCACATATAAGCATTTTTGAAGCTCTGAAATGAGTTGTTATAATAAATTTATATTTTGATTATGTATATATTGCTGACTTTGTTCATAATACATGCTGAAGAATACAAAGCTGTTTATTTCTTGTGTTTCAAGCACAAAGAACTTTTCAAGATAGGCATCCAGGCTAGAAATTGATCTCATAAATTTATGATCAGAGATTTATGTTCAGAAGAAGATTTTTTTTTTATAGAGGTCAACTGTGAGTGTTCTAAATAATGTCTTTATATTCTAGAATAGATAATGTAAGTCAGTCTAATGAAACAAAATATGACTTTTTCATAGTCAGAACCATCACACATTATTTACTCCAGTACCAATGCACATTTTCCAGTGCTTACTACAATCTTATCTTTTTTCTCTATCCAGCAGTTGGTCTTAATCCACATATTTAGATTTACACAGTATTGACTATCCATAAAGAATAGTCACTTGGTAGTAGTAGTAGAAATAGGATTAATATGCTCATGACTGTATTTGAAATTTCTTTTCATTTAAAAAAATGCTTATGGTGAAATTGGATCATTTTCTCCCTATAATTTTATCAAATTACATACAATTTTGATTTATTTTTAGAATTCCAAAATCAGTAGTTCTGTATTAGTTAACTACAGGTAGTCCTCAAATTATGATCACAACTCAACCCAAAATGTAATGTTGTTAAGTGAGAAATTTGTTACGTGAGTTTTGCCTCTTTTTACAACTTTGCTTACCACATTTGTTAAGCGAATCACTGAAGTTTTTAAATTATTAACATGGTTGTTAAGTGAACTTGCCTTCCCCGTTGTCTTTGGTTGTTAAAGGTCACATAACCCCGGGAAACTGCAACCATCATAAATATAAACCAGCTGTCAAGCATCCAAATGTAAATAATGTGATCATAGGGATGCTGCAATGGTCATAAGTGTGAAAAATAGTCATAAATCACTTTTTTCAGTGCTGCCTACCAGATTGATTTCACCCCACACCAGGCAGAGTCCCTCCACCAAGCAGTCTGGTATCTCCCAATGATATTGGCTGAAAATGTTCACGGTGAAAGCCAACTGGCACTTGTAGCATGGGACATTTGGAGCCATCTGGGTTGCAAATGACTTGCTGCAAGTGCTATATGCCAAAATCCCACTTTTGACTTTTTCAGCCGGCATCTTTGAGAGGGGAAGGGTTGCCTGTCAGATGGATTTCATTCCAAAATCAGTCTGGCCATGTGCAGACAGAAGGGAAGGGGAACTACAGTGCTGTTCTGAAGAAAAAAAGCCTGGGAGCATGAAGATCTAAGCTGCTTTTCTGCAGCCCAGTGCCACAGTTTCCTTCTGTACATGGAAGGCAGTTCTTTTGGCCCATCCACTTAATCTATGTGTTTGCTTAACAACCATGATGGGGAGAGCCAGGATTACATCATTGAGTTAGAGGGTGACATGGACCACTCACTTAACAACCTCAATGACTTACTGTATAATTAAAATTCTGGGTTCAGTTGTGATCATAAATTGAGGAGTAGCTTTCCTATTATTCCATTTTTTAAATGGTTAATAGACATAATTATAATATATTTTTCTAAAAGCAATGTGGAATTATTTGACCAAGCATCTTTTTTATAGCATTATTATTAAGCATTTATATTTTTATTGTTGTATGTATTTCTTCTATGGTCCAACTTGATGTAATTTTAGAAAATGTATTTTCTATTGAAAACTTAAGTGTTCGGATAAATTTAATTTGCTGAGCGGGAAATATGCACTCATATGAATTTCATTGTTCATGCAGTGAAAAATGTGGTGGTGTGTCGAATGAATGTATCTATTACTTGAAGATAGATCATTGTTCAGGACTAGAGCCAGGGCCACATGCTTTCTTTATACAAAATACCAAACACTATCTTAAGGAAAAGCATTCATCCATCAAGTCATGTCTAATTCATTGTAAATAGAGTAACTGTAAATCAGAATAGAAAATATTGCAACAGATAAATAACATCAGTTCTGAATTTCTTTTTCATACAGCAGCGCTAATAATACAATGATGAAGATACACAAATGCATTTTTCAGGTTGTTTTTTTTTTTTTTTTTTTGGTTTTTTTTGTATTTACACAAATACAGTGGCATAATTTGACCATCCTAAACAAAAAAATCGCTTTAACTCTTGGGTAAACTGCAGAAGACAGTTTTTGCAGTTAGCTCATAGGTTGATCAGCCAGGAGTCAAAAAGGGTTGGTTCCTTCTTTATTCCTGGCCTTTTGAAAATGTCTGAAGACCTGGCTTTGTTGACTTGCTTGGATTGTGAGTGAGAGGGACAGTTTTTAAACTTTATATATAAATAAATATAATTATATGCCTTCACAAACTGCAATGTTACCTATAAGGACAATAAGCCTGCCAGACTCATTTCTTAATCATGATGGGAAATAATTAAAAACATTTTCAGCAAAAACAAAATTCCTTTCAGTGAGGTAAACCTTTTTTTCAATATTGTAAAAATTGCAAATAAATAAGCAAATAAGTAAACCAAAAATTTTGAACACAAATGCATATACTAATTGAAAAGATTTTAAAGACTAATGTACAACTGAAATAAGAGGTGTATCTTTGAGGTCAAATGGACAGACAGCTGGAAAATATCATGGACCTTTTAATAACTTTTCATACTATACTATAAAAAACTCAGCTGAAGATGTTACCTAGCCTGGTAACGAAACATTCGGAAACCAACCCAGCTCGGACAATGAACCTTTATCCTTACTTTTTATACTGTCTATATGGCAGTGGTATTATTATATGGTCAAAAGTGGAAAGGTAGAACGTTACAATGGAGGAATGATTGCTGAAGATGAGAGATTTTGCTGAGATGGTTGACATATTTTTTTGTACTTTCATCTTTTCTCTTCCTTTCTACTCTTTATTTTATATGTTGTTAGTTTTTCTCTTAAAAAAAACTTATAACAACATTTATACAAAAATATAAGCTTGTTTGTCCATGTATCAATTTGTAGATTTGAAACTTTTTGTTTTAACTAATGGGACCTGATCCAGATTTGATAACATAGATATAATTAATTTGGGGACGAAGAAAAACAATCATATTTGATTATGAAGTAGGGGAAACTAATGCAAATCTGGGCCAGGTTAGCATTTTTGATGTTGGGATACCAGCCTTAGAATACGCTTGATGCTTGCAGGACAACATTTATCAAGATTCATCATTTTGCACAAGCTACAGTGGAAATCATGCATGTTTATGATAAGTAGAT
This sequence comes from Notechis scutatus, assembly GCF_049901735.1. Taxonomy (NCBI): domain Eukaryota; kingdom Metazoa; phylum Chordata; class Lepidosauria; order Squamata; family Elapidae; genus Notechis; species Notechis scutatus. Next base: position 43,306,835 of record NC_142013.1, read on the forward strand.
TGCAAATTGTTAACCTGAAAATATACAAAGAAAAAAGATGCTCTTTTAGAGTTAGTATATTCGTCATGCAAGAAACCTATTTTCTAAAGGAGTATAATGTCTGCTTGGAAATTATTATACTTCAGGTGAAATTTATATTTTTGGGATTTACTTCCTGTGTGTTTTCTGTTATAATAGTATTTTAGACAAGTCTGTCTGTTTTGTAATAAATGTGCAGCATATAGGTAGCTAAATTTTTGAACTTAGCCATTTGTATATTTACCCATGGTGTGTGTGTGTGTGTGTGTGTGTGTGTGTGTGTGTGTGTGTGGTGGTGGTGGTGGTGGTAGTAGTAGTAGCAGCTTACTAGGATATAAATAATCATGGACTATAATGCATGTCTATTGCTTCATACATATTAATTTATTCATGAAGCTTAACAGCTGTCATTTGGGAAGTTCATTTTTTCATATTTTTAAATGACAATTTTTAATGGCTCTTTTTAGAGCTTGTCTGTCTGGGGGAGTCTGCAAAAATAACTTGACAAGGTTATTTTGCACATTTTTGCACTAAGGTATGAAGGCACCAGATAGCTTTGTTGCTTGTCAATTTTGACACCTCTTTCATTTTTCTTTGCAGTATAATTAAGTATCTAGTGGATCATCCAGCCTTTGTAGGCATGCTGATAGTATTTCTAGATAAACTGCTCTCAAACAATGGTAAATGCAAGTGAAGAACTCTAGTAGCAGTCTTCATTTAAATATATTTTGTACTGACAAAGAATTATATACAACTGCATCTAATGTCAGTTCTGGATTGTAATTATTGCTGTGCATTTTGTGTTGTAGTTTTTTAAATAAATATATGACTTTGAAAACTTGATCACAAAATAAATCCTTTATTGGATCTTTATTGGTACCTGAGGAGAAATATTTATATTTTATAATAAAACAAACATGTTCTAGCTTTGAAAATCTTAGGATATTACAGATGTGGTTTATTTATACACACAACCTACTTACTATAGGTTCAGAGCATTGACTTCAATTCAATTGAATTTTTATATTTTGCAGAAAATTTAGCTACACTAGAGCAATGTGAGTAAGTCATATCTGTCAAATTGTCACCGTTAGAACAGGAAAAAAACATGGAAATTGTTGTCTTCCCAAATCTTCAAGTGACATGGGCATTTTTTAAAATATTCATTTCTGAATTCCTTGTCCCTTTGTTTCTGGTTATCAAATCTGCATCTAAATGGAAGCTTCAGAAAGCTAGGAAAAAGCATCAGTAATCTAGAATGCTAATTAGATTTCTAGACAAATCAAAACAACATTAGACCATAGTCATGTGGCTACTATCAGAAAACTACATAATAAGAGAACGAGAGTCTCCTTTTCAGTGGTGGGATTCAAATCATTTTACTACCAGTTTTGTGGGTGTGGCTTGTTGGGCATGGTTAAGTGGGTGTGGCCATGTGAATGGGTGGGCGTGGCTTTGTTGCTTTTTTTTTTTTTTTTTGCTTTTTTGCAGCACCTCCACACTGTTTTTTTTTTTTTGTTGTTGTTTTTTGCTTTCTGAGCCTCGGAGGAGCCTCGGGGCATTGGAGGGACCCATAGCACCCCTCCACTCTCCGTTTTGGGATCTTTCTGGCCTCAAAGGAGCCTCTAGGGGAGGCATTTTTGCTCCCAGAAGGCTCCTCTGGGGCTCAGGAAGAAAAAAAGCAGAGCATGGGAGGGACCCACAGCACGCCTCCACTCTCTGTTTTGGGACTCTGCTGGCTTCAGAGGAGCCTCTAGAGGATGCGTTTTTGCTCCCAGAAGGCTCCTCTGGAGCTCAGGAAGAAAAAAAGCAGAGCATGAGAGGGGCAAGCAGCACTTCACACTCCATTTTGGGATTTTCCTGGCTCAGATGAGCCTCTGGGGGGGCATTTTTCCTCCCAGAAGGCTCCTCTGGGGCTCAGGAAGAAAAAAAAACAGCATGGGAGGCATGCAGCACCCCTCCATGCTCCGTTTTGGGACCTTCCTGGCCTCAAAGGAGCTTCTAGGGGGATGTCTTTGCTCCCAGAAGGCTCCTCTGGGGTTCAGAAAGGCAAAAATGGAGGGGGCAAGCCCCTTCCTCCCTTTTTTGCCTTTCTGGGCCTCAGCAAGGGGAATCCTGGCACAGCTGATCATATGAACAGCTGATTGTCAGAAGGGGAAAAAAAGAAATATCTTTAGGGGTGAGTGTCAGGCGGACAGGGCGACTGGGTCAGGGGTGTGGCCAGCCAGAACTTATTACCAGTTCGGGGACCCATGCCAAATCCTCGCTACCGGTTCACCCAATCCACAGCAAACTGCTGAATACCACCACTGCTCCTTTTACATTACCTATAGGTATGTGGACTTATTCTTGTTAATGTATACAGTATATTAATGTACCGGGTTTCTCACAAAATAAGGCCGGGCTTTATTTATTTATTTTGATCTCCCCAAAAAACAGCTAGGCCGTCTTTCGGGGGTGACTTAATTCCCCCCTCTTGCATCCTCGGGCTGGCAGGCGGCGGTGGCTTGGATGTTGATCTCAGTGTTGGTGGGGCACTTCGTATCGGGGAATGTTCCGCCACCGTTGCTTTCCCTTCTCCCCGTGCTGCCACGGCATTTAGAGCAACGCCGCGGTGTTTGGTGCAGCCATGCGCGGCCAGCCAGGGCTCCTCCCTGCAACCAGAGCCCAGCGGAGACACTCGGCTTCAGGCGCTCGCCTTCCCTTCGCCTTCAAAGGCAAAGCCAATTCTTTTAAAAATGATGCTCTACTACTGGTATGGCAAAGACTCCTCTGCCCAAGAGGGCAGCCCAACCCCACGTGGGGAGGCAAATCTCCCGGGGCCGCAGCACAGGATCGCCCCCCCCCCGGGAGAAGTGCCCAGTCGCCATCCCTGCCTGGCGCCGGGCAGAGCACGAAGAGCTTCGCCTGGGGTGCCCAGCGCAGCTGACAGGTGGGCCCTCCTGCCCGGCGGCGGAGCCTCCCTGCCAGACCCTCCGCTCATCCTGCCAGAGCTGTGCAGGCTGGGGAGAGCCAGGAAAGCGAGCCAGGGGTGCGCCCCTGCCTGCCAAGCAAAAGAGCTGGGCCGACCCGAGCTTGGCTTCCTTCCCAAGTCCCTCCAGCCCGAACCCAAAGGAGCCACTGGGAGAGGCTGCCCAAGGCAGTGATAGCGCCCACCCATACCTGGACAGGGTGGCAAGGCGACGGCCTGCACCGCGTCCTCCTCCGAGCTGAGCCCCACCAAGTGAATGTCTCTGCCCAATGCCCATGCTGCTGCAGCGTTTGGAGCTGCCAGCGTGTTTGGAGATGCGTGGGGACGGGCTGGGTGAGGGGTGGAAAGGATGGGCGACTTCGGGCTCTCTCCGCTGGACCTGCCGGCCAGGGAAGCAGCGCTGCCATCGCCTCACCTCCCTGTCTGCGGACAGGTGGGCACTATGGAGGTGGGCCTTGGACAGCCTCTCCCGGTGGCCCCTTTGGGTTTGGGCTGGAGGGACTTCGGAAGGAAGCCAAGCTCAGGTCGGCCCGGCTCTTTCGGTTGGCAGGCAGGCGCGCACCCGTGGCTCACTTTCCCAGCTCTGCCCAGCCCACACGGCTCTGGCGCAGCCCTGGTGGGATGAGCAGAGGGTCCAGTGGGGAGGCGCTCGCTGCCTTGGTGAGAGCTCCGCCGGCGGGCAGGAGGGCCCGCCTGTCAGCTGCACTGGGTGCCCCAGGCAAAGCTCTTCGCACTCTGCCCGACGCCAGGCAGGGATGGCGGCTGGGCACTTCTCCCGGGGTGGGCCAATCCTGCACTGCGGCCCTGGGAGATTCGCCTCCCCACTTGGGGTTGGGCTGCCCTCTCGGGCAGGGGAATCTTTGTCATACCGGTAGTAGGGCAACGTTTTTAAAAGAATTGCTTTGCCTTCGAAGGCGAAGAGAAGGCGGCGACAGGAGCACCTGAAGCCAAGTGTCTCCGCCGGGCTCCGGTTGCTGGGAGGAGCCCTGGCTGGCTGCATGTGACTGCGCCAAATGCCACAGCGTTGCTCTAAACGCCGCAGCAGCATGGGGAGAAGGGAAAGCAACGGTGGCGGAAGGTCTCCCAATACGAAGTGCCCCATCAACGACAAGGTCAATGCAGGGAGCACCATATCCAGGTATGCAACAAAAGTACTTCCTAACGGCCAGCCCCCCGCCATTCCCCCCCATTTTGCATGTTTAATATAGGCCTTAATTTGGAAGGAGGGGCTTAATTTGATTTTATGCCTATAAAGCATGCTGGGACTTCCTATTGGGGGAGCCCATATTGTTGGAGAAACACGGTATTATATCAAATCTCCATCATTTACTATATGGTCTAAACAGAAACACACAAATTAATGTTTTGTTTTCTTTTTGGTACAATCAAGTGGGAAAAAGATACTGTTGTGATGTCATACATTTTACTTACAGGTATGATCATGTTATAGCTAAAGCCACAGATGCTACCATTTTGAAAAAAATATGCAAAATATATTTATAGAAAAAACATAAATCTCATGTTATGTAGGCTGTCAACACAATGATTAAGGTTAATAATATATGAATTTGGTGTAGTGATTAAGGCATCAGCCTACAAACTGGGAGATCTACTCCCACTTTAGGCATAAAGCCAGCTTGCTGACCTTGGCTAGTCACTTTTCCTCAGTCCTAGGAAGGTGGCAAAACCACTCCTGAAAACCATTTTTATATTAACTATTTGGAACTTCATTCCCTACCTCTTGTAGAGTACAGGTCTAAGATTTTCAACTGGAGAGAATTGCAAAAGACGATGTCTTAGCAAATGCTTCTTTATTTTATTTTTTTCATAAAATAGAGTGGGGTGTCTTTGTGAATAATAATTAGTTCAAACTTGTCATGGTCTGGTCAATTTCTTCTATGATCCATTATATTTTGTAGGAAGTCATCTTGATTGATTTACTTCAACTCTGCTTTCCTCAAAAAATTTAATATACACTGCTCAAAAAAATAAAGGGAACACAAAAATAGGACATCCTAGATCTGAATTAATGAAATATTCTTATTAAATACTTTGTTCATTACATAGTTGAACATGCTGACAACAAACTCACACAAAAATTATCAATAGAAATCAAGTTTAGCAACCCATGGGGGTCTGGATTTGGAGTTACACTCAAAATTAAAGTGGAAAAAAACACTACAGGCTGATCCAACTTTGATGTAATGTCCTTAAAACAAGTCAAAATGAGGCTCAGTAGTGTGTGTGGCCTCCACGTGCCTGTGTGACCTCCCTACAATGCCTGAGCATGGTCCTGATGAGGTGGCGGATGGTCTCCTGAGGGATCTCCTCCCACACCTGGACTAAAGCATCCCCCAACTCCTGGACAGTCTGTGGTGCAACGTTGGTGGATGGAGCGAGACATGATGTCCCAGATGTGCTCAATTGGATTCAGGTCTGGGGAACGGGCAGGCCAGTCCATAGCATCAATGCCTTCATCTTGCCGGAACTGCTGACACACTCCAGCCACATGAGGTCTAGCATTGTCTTGCATTAGGAGAAAACCAGGGCCAACCACACCAGCATATGGTCTCACAAGGAGTCTGAGGATCGCATCTCGGTACCTAATGGCAGTCAGGCTACCTCTGGCGAGCACATGGAGGGCTGTGCGGCCCCCTAAAGAAATGTCACCCCACACCATTACTGACCCACTGCCAAACCAGTCATGCTGGAGGATGTTGCAGGCAGCAGAACGTTCTCCATGACATCTCCAGACCCTGTCACATCTGTCACATGTGCTCAGTGTGAACCTGCTTTCATTTGTGAAGAGCACAGGGCACCAGTGGCGAATTTGCCAATCTTGGTGTTCTCTGGCAAATGCCAAAAGTCCTGCACGGTGTTGGGCTGTAAGCACAACCCCCACTTGTGGACATCAGGCCCTCATACTACCCTCATGGAGTCTGTTTCTGACCGTTTGAGCAGCCACCTGCACATTTGTGGCCCGCTGGAGGTCATTTTGCAGGGCTCTGGCAGTGCTCCTCCTGTCCCTCCTTGCACAAAGGCGGAGGTAGCGTTCCTGATGCTGGGTTGTTGCCCTCCTACGGCCTCCTCCACGTCTCCTGATGTACTGGCCTGTCTCCTGGTAGCGCCTCCATGCTCTGGACACTACGCTGACAGACACAGCAAACCTTCTTGCCACAGCTCGCATTGATGTGTCATCCTGGATGAGCTGCACTACCTGAGCCACTTGTGTGGGTTGTAGACTCCGTCTCATGCTACCACTAGAGTGAAAGCACTGCCAGCATTCAAAAGTGACCAAACCATCAGCCAGAAAGCATAGGAACTGAGAAGTGGTCTGTGGTCACCACCTGCAGAACCACTCCTTTATTGGGGATGTCTTGCTAACTGCCTATGCTTTCCACCTGTTGTCTATTCCATTTGCACAACAGCATGTGAAATTGAGTGTCAATCAGTGTTGCTACCTAAGTGGACAGTTTGATTTCACAGAAGTGTGATTGACTTGGAGTTACATTGTGTTGTTTAAGTGTTCCCTTTATTTTTTTGAGCAGTGTATAATGACAAATAGGTTGCAGTAATAATTTTTAAATTGCTTTCCTAGTCATTGAGTTGTTGAGGAGTACAAACTTGCTCAATTTGTTTAGTGTCTAGCAACACAACTTTTTACAGTAAGTAAAATATTATAGATAATTTTAAGATTTTAACATTTACATTGAAATAACAGCTTTAAACATTGTTTCAGGGTTTTGTTTTGCAACTGTATTTAAATACATTTTCCAAGGATATTTACCGAAGATCCATTTCTTGTTCATGTCTTTCCATGTTTTTTTTTTTAAATAGGTAATGAATTTGGACATCCAGAATGGTTAGACTTTCCTAGACAAGGCAATAATGAAAGCTACCATTATGCAAGGAGACAGTTTAATTTATCTGATGATCACCTTCTTCGCTATAGATTCCTAAATGTGTTTGACAGAGATATGAATAAATTGGAAGAAAAATTTGGCTGGCTTGCATCACTTCCGGTAAAGTATATAAAATTTTAAAATGTTATATAGTAGTTTTCAGCAGTATGTATGTTCAGCATTTTAATCAGAAAAAAATTGCATTTTAAAATAATTAAGAAAGTCACTTTATTAATATTGCATATTTGTTTAAGACTCTTTCAAACAAATTATTTGTCTTGATTCTAAAATTTTATATCCAAGATAACATTTTTCCTCAATTTGATTTGTTGGAAAACATGCCTTTAAAAAGTTATATCGAGCTAAATCCATTCATATTTTTCAACAGGTTTATTGATTAAATATGTGAGAATTTCCTTTGCAATAAATACAAGTATGAAATACAAAAATGTTTCACTTTCTGATACATTATTGTATTTTTGTTTCTTGTGATCATCAAGAATCTTGTTAACTTTAAATTAAACCATATGCTTACTTATTTCAGTTAGTAAATGTAACTGAATCTTGTTAACTTTAAATTAAACTTTAAGAATCTTGTTAACTTTAAATTAAACCATATGCTTACTTATTTCAGTTAGTAAATGTAATGAATGTTTAATTCAATACAAAATTATATTAAACTTAAGTAATTTAAATTAATGGCACAATGAAGTGTATTAATGCCTTCTGTTTGCATGAGATGCAGAGAGAAACAAAAAGTTCTTCAAGGACACTCATGGAGATGTTTCCTGGCAAATATTTTTTGTTTCTATGAAGTTTGTGTTCAAATTAAACAGTATATAATGTTACTTTTATATTATTCCTTGCAGGCATATGTGAGTGAAAAGCATGAATTAAACAAAGTTATTGCTTATGAAAGGGCAAATCTTCTATTTATATTTAATTTTCATCCATCTCAAAGTTATACCGATTATCGAGTAGGTGTAGAAAAACCAGGAAAATATCCTTTTCTCTATAATCTCATTATATTTTGTTTCGTATATTGCAATGAATGATAATTTATGGAAGAGGATGACATCGTCCTCTGCTGTTTTTACATTTACTTTGGCATACAGATAGGTCTCTTAGTTTTGATAATGAATCCCATAAAATGTTCACATTATTTTGGTATACACTATTCAAAGTGATATTTCTATGGAAGACAAGATAATTGGTCTCAAAGAAAACAGTCAATGACTATTTTTAACATATATGCATGTGTGTTGTGTGTGTCTATGTGTGTGTAATATATCTGTAAAAGATTAAACGTATACTACAACTTAAATTTATTTTTTATAAAAAAAATATTGGATAGTTATAGAACCAAATCTAAATATAATTCTTAAAGGTGACAAAAACACCTTCATTCTATTTCAAAATATTGTTTAAATCAAATATAGCTATAAAATAAAAAAGATATATAGATGATATAAATATAGATATAGATTTCAGCTGAATAGTGCAGTGGTTAGAGGACTGCCTTCAATACAGGTTCAAATCCTAGCTGGTACCTACCTTATCAGGTCTTTGGACAGAGACCCTTTAGATTTCATCTATCTATCTCAAATATAAGAATAACATGAACTAGGAGAATCATGCTGGTTTGGACAGCGTCCAAATTAATAAGATCCACATCAAATATTAGGCTACCAGAATAATCTGACAAAAAAAGTACTACTGGAACAAACCATGAATAAATGAAACGAGAACCTAGAATTCATCAACCATTGTCCACAGTTTTACCTTATGTTTACAATAAGGTGTAAGATTAGACAGAATTCAAAAAGCAGAAAAGCTGTTTAAAAGGACACAAAGGCACAAAAGTAGCATCTGCTGTTAGTTCCTTGATTAGGCTGTTGCTTACTGCTTGATTGTCTGGCTGAATATCCAGTTCCTTAATTAGGATATTATTTAGCAATAGCACTTAGTCTTACAATATATACCTGCCCATAGTGCTTTATATAGCGCACTCTGGGCAATGTCAGCATATTGCCCCCAACAATCTGGGTCCTCATTTTCCCACCTCAGAAGGATGGAAGGCTGAGTCAACCTTGAGCCAGTGAGAACTGAACAGCCATCAGTGGTCAGCAGAAGTAGCCTGCAATACTGCATTATAGCCACTGCACCACCACAGCTCTATATGAATACATAGGAACATGCATCGAGGGTGCCTGTACTGGTAGTCCTCAGCTTACAACCATTCATTTTGTGATCTTTGAAGTTACAAACAGCACTGAAAAAAGTGACTTATGATTGTTTTTCATACTTACAACCATTGCAGCACCCCCACAATCATGTATTCAAAATTCAGACGCTTGGCAACTGGCATGTATTTATGATGGTTGCAGTGTCCTGGGGTCATGTGATCACCTTTTGCAACCTTTTGACAAGCAAAGTCACTGGGAAAACAAGATTCACTTACAACTGTGCTACTAACTTAACTGCAGTGTTTCACTTATAAATGGTAGCAAGAAAGATTGTAAAATGGAGCAAAATTCACTTAGCTGTCTCGCTTAGCAACATAAATTTTGGGCTCAATTGTGGTCATAAGTCTAGGACTACTTGTATGCATACATACCAATACTCAGAAAATTGGCTTAGTGCTAGTAGTATTTACATTTGCACCATACCTAGTCTCAACGCTATTAGCAGCATGTATGAATATTATTTCTGTGGATATATATTTGTATATATTTTTCTGTATGCATGAGCTTAAATGGACTCCAGAAGATGGTAGAGGACAGGAAGGCCTGGAGGAATGTTGTCCATGGGGTTGCAATTGGTTGGGCACGACTTCGCAACTAACAACAATAATATATATATTTTAGTCGGAGTCAATTTCAGCAGAGCTCGTCCTCTACGTTAGGATAGAATGTACAATAGCTTTCAGTCTTGAGACAGGCAGTTGTAATTTTGCATTTTCCCAGCACTTCATCTACATCACCAAAGTTAATTGAACTAATGGCAATTTTACATTATTATTTATGCTGCTGCATTGACTAAACTGGAAAATTAGGAAAAATAAACTATTATAAATGTTTATAAAACTAGTATTATAAAACTAATAAAAGTCTAATCTTGTGCTCAGGAAAGCCCATAATTACTGAAGTAATTTCAATAAAAATAGCAATGTTGTTCCATATCACTCTAGAATGAATGTCTTGTTTCAAACAGCCTCTGAATATATAAATTTTGTTTTGGAAAATTGGAACAGCTGTTTCAAGCTTAGAACATTTCAAAGTCAGAATAATTTTAGACCTGTTCTGTTCCATGCCTTACTGGCTTCAGCATGAAGAGGATCTTTATTTCCATCCATGACTACTTCAAACAATTTCATTGTGTTGTAGAAGTAGTCATTCTATGATTTCTAAGTTAGAGGGAATGTAAATATTCCAGGAAGTATTACATGTGCTTCCAGGTTCTGCTTATGGTCAACCACACACAGCCCTTGTGAACAGACACAGTCAAACCCTTTCAATCAAACATTGAGGCACAACTAGTTGTGTGGGATACATGGAGTCCTAATAAATTTAAAGTAACAGCAACACTTTACTGTTATAAAATGCATTTGTCCTTTCTCTCTGTCACCCACACATACTGTCACCCACGTGCATGACCTTCTCAACTATGCTGCTGGGTACCAGCCAGAGAGATGGAAATTGCCAAGTCTAAATCCAAAGGGGACTCAAAGAATAGGTAGGGTTAAGGAATCCCTTTGACCTCCAAAGTTCTTGTGTTGTTCATTCACAACACTGGCAGTTACACTTGCCTTGTTGATTTTCAAGTCTTGTAGCTATTGATGGGACTGACTTGGAAAGGAATTTCTCATGTGGTCAGGCCCAACTTCTTTTGTCTGGTTCATATAAAAAAAAATTCATTTGTTTCCTTAGCTACTTGGTTCCTTCTTAACTACCTCCTCTAAGGGACATTTTAGACAAAATTCCTGGCTTTTGTTTACTCTCCTTATGTGCCAGCTTTATTTTTTAGGTATGGCAGCTTCAGTTGGGTCTCACAGAAACAACTACATAGCAGTAGTAGCCAAGGGCAGATAAACTCAAGGTAGACATGTTGGAGATCCATGATAATTGTTGGTGGAAGTATAGTCCAAAGTTAATGATACCACCTATCGCAAATATAAAACTTAAATTCTTGTTCTTATGTTTTCCACCCATTAATGCATACCCTATAAAATCAAATTTTAAAAGAGTATTTATTGGGAAATGTGGGTACTGGAAGTATGATGACATTGTGAAACAAATATTTTTAAAAATCCAGAGGAAAGATCCCTTCCTATCAGTTACAAATAAACAACATAAATGTCATGTTCATATAGATTGTTCTGACCAAGGTTTCCGAAACTGTAATTACGCACACACTTATTTTAAAAATAAGTCTTGTTTTATTGCAATGCTGGGAATTATTTCAATAAAAATAGCAATGTTGTTCCATATCACTCTAGAATGAATGTCTTGTTTCAAACAGCCTCTGAATATATAAATTTTGTTTTGGAAAATTGGAACAGCTGTTTCAAGCTTAGAACATTTCAAAGTCAGAATAATTCCCAGCTGGTAATGAATCTCAAACAGTGCCTCGAGATAAGCACCCACCTTTCTTTCCTGTGAAGTGCTGCCAATAACAGAAGTGTCAAATAAACTAGAACAAAACCAACCGAAGTACAAAGAGCTTCAAGACTGAATCTGAACAGAATGAATGACTGTTTCTTGCAAAGGTTTCATCATCTTTGCCTATCCTTTATACCTTATGGGAGGGACAATCACTTCCCAGCCTTACTCTCAAATCGCCCCTTTTGTTTCAGCTGCTCTCACCTTCTAGCTGCTCTGCACACATGTGCACTGGGAACAGGCTCCCCTGGGTCCTCTGCCTCACTGCCAGGCTCCGGAGGCAGCACCCCACTCCCAGTTGGTCCTGGCCCCATCTCTGCATCGGATGCAGGACCCTCTGAGTCCACTCCAGACTCCCTGATTGGTCCCTGTTTTTCCCCACTGTCTGATTCCGTTGCTGTCTGTTTAGGCTGCTGGCAAACCACAGCATAGATCTTAAAGTAAGTTTTATTATCTGTGGAGATTGTTAGCCTAGACCTGTATGAGAATGATTTAATTGAGATGAACTGAGTATTGGGAATGGATAGCTAATATCTTTTCTCTCTAGTTTCAACACACACATGTATGTCTCATAAACAACAAATTGACCTTTAAAAAAAAAGCTTATGTGGACAGCAATGGAGGATAAAACATAGAACATGGAGTAATAGGGTTGGAAGGGACCTTGGAAGTCTTCTAATCTAAGTCCCTGTCCAAGCAGAAGTCTCTATACTATTCTGGACTAACTCTGTTCTTGAAAAACTGCAGTAATGGTGCACCCACATCTTTCAGAGGAAAGGCGTTCCACTGATTAATTGTTCTCATGGTCAGGAATTTTCTTCTTAATTCTAGGTTGGATATTTTAAGGAATTTATAAATATTTTAAGATATTACTGGAACACAGTAAAGTGCTACTGTCTGCCTGGGGCAAAGGAAAGGTAGAAAGCACTAAAAGGACTCAATAATTAGGACTAGAAAAGAAAGATACATATGGTTTATGTAATTGGTAACCCATTTATAGTGTCCCGAAGTGCCTTGACAAATCAACATCAAAAAGAATGTAGTTCAGTATGATTCTATCTCATTTATATACATCACACTGTGGTGTTTACATTGGTTGATAATTCAGAAGAATAGCCTATAATGTGTAAATAAGTTATTCATTGACTACTAAGTAGACTTTTATTTTATCCTAATATGTGTAAAGATGCAATACGCTTAGATTTTCATATTATATATAAGGCATGAAAACAATTTTAACAGGTTGAACAAAGATGTACTAATGCAGATTCATACAAGAATGGAAGAATATGTCAGTTCAATAGCAATGTAAATAATGGTTGATGTGCCCTGAAATCTTGAGAAGATTAACATCAACATTCAGATAACATCCATCTTTTAAAAATCAAATTAAAGTTCCCTTACATTTGTAAGATGCACCTAGAGCTTCTAGTGAGCAAACAAAGTCACTTGGAATGAGTCACTAGAGACTGATTGCCCAAGGCAAAATTGTCTCTTTGAGTTTCTTGCTTGTTTATGCTTTGAAGTGCACTTATGTAAGTGTCCTTAGTTATTAGAATTCAATCTTTACATAAAATGAAGACAAATAATTTAACTTGAGATCACAAAATGCCAACTTTCATCAAAATGCTTAATCTGTTACAGTTAATACTATTAAAATATGAACATTTTTGCAGTATTATTCAAATACCCTTTTTAATAGGAAGATTATTTTTGATAGTAGATTGTACACTGATTATTAGTTTGTAATTACTTATGTACAATCACAAGTATATAACTATACAAATATAAGAGAAAGCTTGGGATTTTCTGAAAATGTAATATTTGCATACTTTCTTTGAACAATGTTTTCATCTCTTCCTCCTTCTCATAATTCAATATATTTATTTCTTCAGAAAACCCATTAAATATTCTAGGCTCCTGTGGCTGGCATCAATATAAATCTGAGGCTACTTCAAATAAATCTCTTCAATATATATACATTGATAGAGATATAATTGCAAGCCAAATATTTTATACTTCTTTGCATATTACTGCAGTATCAGTCAATATTATTGTTATATCAGCCAAAGACTAATTTTCCATTCTCTTTGCTACAAAACTCTCAATGTTTTATACTTGCAAAGGCGATAGGATATAGATAAAAACTGGGAGCTACCTGAGAAATCCTTAAATTATTTATCCTCAGTTTCATGGAGGAAAAGGAAATGGATATAAATAAAATAAAATTTATTAAATTCATGTAGGGGTTTTGTTTTTTTTTGGTTCAGTTTTTTGTTCGTTTGCCACAATCAGTTCAGTCTTTCTTTAAAAACAGAATAATAAAATGTTTTTCTTCAACTTCCCTTAAACTATCCAGGAAAGGTTTCTATAGAAGAAAAAAGGTAACTATTTTTTCCCAGAAATTAAGTAGCATAGGGAGAAAACACTAGAGTAATTATGACTTTTTCTACATATATCAGTAACTAAATATATACATGTATGCATGCTAGTTATGATTTTATCTTTTTTTTTTTTTTGTAAATTTTATTTGAGTTTTCACAAAGAGAAAAAAAATACAAATAAAACATCTTTTTTGAAAGCAGCATAATCCCGGGTTACATTTCTTTGTACAGACACAAATTCATGTTCATGCTCATTTTTATATTCTATTCCATATCTTATTACTGTTTTATATATCTGCATAGCTTCTCCCCCCTTTTAATTTTCTCAATTTTATTTTAATTATCTCATCTCAATTCAAATCATTGTATTTATATTTTTTGTCTGTCCTGTTTCAATTATCTATTATCTTTTCTCATTAAACAAAATTTCTCCTGTAGTTACTGATTGGAGTATGACGCCTGTATATCTTTTCCCTAAAGTTGTAACATTCAATATAATACATAACTTCCATTCAGATTCTGCTTGGTACATTCTTAAAATACACACTGTATTCTTAAAAAAAAAGAAAAAATTATAACTATATAATATAATTAAAACAACAATCCATTCCAATTCAATTCTATCATTAATATTAATATTCATTAAAGTCTTAACATCTTTAACATTACTTTTCAATTAAATATCATACTTCTATGGGAAGAATTATAAACGTTCCATAGTTAATTTCCCCCCCCTCTTCACTTATATTTTATAAAACATTGACTAATTAAAATGTTCCCGTTCCTTCCTAATTCAATTTTCTCATGTATTTTATTTCATTTATTTTATTCACAAACATTTCACTAAATTACACTAACTATTTTATCCCTCATTTTAATCATACGTTGTTTCCAATTTTCTAAAGTTATTTCTATTACTAATATAACAATACAATCTTATGTACCTTTACAGAATCCCTTTTTCAGTTAGATTTTCACCCATTATCTCTAAATAGGTCCTGTTTCTCTATATCTTGCTCCGGTCCTTTGTAACTTCTTTTCCTTTCCTTCTTCCCTCTCTTCTTCTTCTCTCCCCTTTTTACCCCCTTGTCTCTCTACCTCTATTTCTCTCTTCTGTATTCCCCTTTTCTGTTGCTTTCCAGTATTATACTTATTTTTCGAATTATTTTTCTTTTCTTTGGTTGTTTTTTTAAGTCTTAAATTCTCCATTCTCTTTCCCCCCTTTCCTTTTTCTTCCCCACATAGAATTACTTGTTCATTAAAGATGGCTTCTTCTTTGTCCCAGTCTTCTTGTTTTGCAGTCTTTTCTTGTTGTTTCTCATAGTTCCAAATCTCCATTTCTAAGAATTGAAAAACAAAGCCAAAAGAACCCTTCCCTTCTTGTGCATCTTCTTTGTACTTTTTAAGTTCCATTTTCAATTCATCCAGAAGTGGTGCCATTGTATAAATTTTTAAACAACCACCCGATTGATTTTAGTCATTCAAATATAATAACCAAAAATCCAAAAATCACCAAATAATCCAAATACACGCAAGCTGTTTCTCTTTTGCTCTTTTTTTTTTCACTTTCTCTTCCTGGGGTTACTATTTAGTTGCAAAGTTTCAGTTAAAATGTATCTTTTAGAAGTCTTGTTGAAGTTTTACTTTAGATTCTTATTCTTTTCCCTTCCTGCTTATGAAAAAGAAAGTCTTTAATGTCCAGAAATCTTTATTATCCCTTTGGCATTTTGTTTTATTTTCAGCTTAATTGCCTATTGATGTCAAAGTGGATTTTTCCGATTTCTTATTTAAGTCTCTTAGTTGTCAGTATAGGGAAGGAGAGAGAAGAAGAAGAAAAAAGCCAAACCTTTCCCTTTTCACTTTCCTTCGCTGTTTCCGACTCTTCTTTGGGAGCGATGTTATTTTTTGTAAGTTTAAATTCCAGGGTACCTTGGTTGTTGCTTTTACAATTTAACCCGATCAGCCAAAACTTTCACTTCTTATCTTCCTCCTGCACGTTCTTTTCCGGTCGAATTCTTTGTGGTGGCCATTTCTGACCACCGCTGCTAGCACCTTCGGGAAAGGGAGTAATGGCCAGCTGAAGAGGAGAGATGCAGCTCTCCTTGACCCTGCTGGCGGTCTCCCCCCTCTTCACCACCTCTACGGGGTGGCTTAGCCCCAAAACCAGCCGGCTCGGGGCGCTCCAGCAGCAAGCCCAGACAGAAACCGCGCACGATCGCGGACTTCTGTCTGTTGCCGAAGCCCTTCAAACCGGAAGTCCGCTAGTTATGATTTTATCTTGTTCATATATTGAAGCCTAACTTTTGTCGTCTTTTCAAAACTTTAACTTGTTCAGAAGAAGCTAATTTTAATTTTAATTTAATGTTTTAATTTAACTTAGTTAAGAAAAAATATTTTTAAATCTAAAATTTAATTTGAATTTACAGTCACAGACCAGCAATAAAAGCATTAACCCAGTAGCTATGATAAAAGTTTTTTTACCCTCTCATATAATTTGTAAAATGAAAATATCAGGCTGGCACTTAGTTGTTTACTGAAGCAAATTCAACTACTCTTGGTTCACTGAGTAACAAGAATTTTCTTGTATCTAGAAAAGTTAATGGCCAAGTGTATCACTGTATCATGTTCAGTTGTATATCCTTGGTATTAGGCCATTTCTTGTATTGTGTTACAGGTAGTTTGGCTTAGAAAATAAGACTACTTTATCTGTAATAGACAAGAGCAATTGCTTTTTAAATACTCTGATAAATGTTTATATTAACCAGTCCATAAAGTATATGGAAACTAGTTTGTTTTTCACAAAATCCTTGATAAATGCTATTGCTTTTGCAATAATCCTCAGAATTTCTAAAATAATCATGCGACATCATGATCTTCATGAATAATTATTACTCATGAATATAATTATTATATTTGTATGTGAGAAGCTGATTTCATGTTCAATTTGTTCAGAAATATACTGAAAACATAATAATTAAGTGTGAAATATGATAAATAATGTCAGATTCTCACTTTAGCATCACTCAGTATTAAGGGTCATTGGTTCTGCTATTTTGGTACTGAACACAATACAGATAACACATTAGTTTCCAAGCTGATCACCATTAATGTTCCTTTTGTTGCTTGAGCTAATATAAGAGATTTAAATAGCCCCCAAGTTAAGGATTTTTTTTTCTTTAACTGATACTGCACTTATCATTCAAGAGTTCAGGAAAGTAATATACAACAGTATATTTTGCAGTTTGCTTCTCAACAACGACTTTGGTCAGGTAGGTTATATTGAGAAAGGGGGACATTTTCAACTAAACATCCATGGTTATATATTTTCATTTCAAAATTCTCTTGATTATTTTTCCCCAAATTCATTAAATATGCTGAGAAATAGTGAAGGTACAAATAGTATAGAGTGATCACTGCTCTCTCAGTTATTATTTTCATATATGTGTGTGTGTGTGTGTGTGTGTGTGTGTGTGTGTGTGTGTGTATTGTATGTATGTATATGTATTTAAAATTTGGAAAACTAGAACACTTGCTCAGTAAATTTAAATGTAAAATTACAGATTTTTTGTAGCAATAACAAATGATAAAATCAAGCATATATTTAGAATTTAAATAGGAACAGGCATTAGTCTTACATTCATAAACCACAATGAGATAGACAATGTGTTTATTGGTACTGTATTGAAAAAGCCATCAAAAATAAAATTACACCTGTAGGTTCCTGTGAGGTTTATGATAATGTAATTAGGGATCATTTTAAATATGCTATATGTAGACTTTTTCACTGTTCTAGGTCAGGCTTTAGGAGACTGAAATTTTAGTCAAAGGCAATGGAAATAGTATTTAAAAACTACCTTAAGATTTATTTATTTTGTTATTTATTTGTTTAGTTTCTGTAGCTTCCCATCTCAACCAACTGACTGATGGCTTGTACATTATCTTTGGAGGATAACTGTATTAATGTGTATATTAATGTGTACTTGTGTGAACTGATGGCCTAGATTCTAAAACAAAGAATGGAATTGTCCTCTGCATTTCAATGTCTAGGATTATTAGTCTTATACAGTCAAAATTAACTTCCCTAGGAAAACTTCCTGCACATCTGCATATGTGATTGCTTCTGCGTTTGGATTATGGCATGTTGCCCCTTTCACAAAATGACATTTTACTTTGCACAGAGGCATTTTAAAGCCTAGATACCTGACTGGAATAATTTGAAATAGGTGAAACAGTACGTCAACACACAGTGAAAATGGTGCAGATTTGTTATATGTCTGTATATGTTAATATAGGTGCAGAGAGGCAGTAGAAAATCTTTTGATTAATGTCAGTGTTCAATCTGTGACAAGATTTTCCTTATATGGCATAAGAAAGGGCGGCTACCATGATTCCTTCTTTTCTTAGTGGTGTCACAGCAAGAACTGCAGAGCCTTAGTGCTATAACAGAGAGCAGTTGATACTATAACGGGGTGGGGGGTGTTGTTGTTTGATCCTTTCTTTCTTTTTATTGAAAAAAATTACATAATACAAAAAATATAGCAAGCTCAAATCAAAAGCAAAGAAGAAAAAAAGAGAATAAACATTAGTCTATATTCCCCCAAGAAAGTTTTATATATGGATTTGAGATAGCAGATACTAATTTCTTAATGTCAGTAAGGTACAGAATCTCCCTTATGAATAGGGAATATTGTGCTAAATTAATTTGTACCCACTGAACATAATTTGAATTCTTAATTATATGAACTAATTGTCTTAGTTACAAAGGCATGAAAAGGCTGTTTCAAATTTGGTGTGCCATTATGCAGTTTTCATAATAACGTAACTTGCTTGATCATAGGATTCTTCTTAATAGCTTTATGTAAATGAAGACAATATCTTTTGATGTATACAGCCTACTAAAAGCCAATGGAACTGGGAGGGCTTGAAGCAAAAAAAAAAAAAAAGGAAGAATGATTAGTTTCATGTACTGTAATTAAACTGACTCTAAGCAGTATATGTATACTCCATAAGTTGAATAAGGATCAAAGATACATAGTAAATAAGACAGATAAGTTAAGATAACTTTTATTGTCATATTTTTCTGTGAGCATACTGGCACACATTAAAATGAAATTCTGTTGCTTATGGAACAAAGCTGTGACTGAATCTAGACCAGTGGTTCCCAGTGTGGGCCCCAAGCCTCACAGGGGGGCAATTTGATTTTTAATGGCAATTCAAAAATGAGCTATTAACTGAATTTTTGAAAGCCTGCTAATTGTTCTTATGTATTTGTGATGAAACAGTTATGTTTCATTTACCTATTGTTATCTTTGTTAAAGGGCATTTCCTAGGGCCTGGTCTGAAAAGGATAACAGCTTGGGGGGGAAGGAGCAACTGCCAGCCAATCAGATGTGTTCCCACTAAGGATCATGACAGAGTCTCTCTCTTTCCTGTGGGCTTTGCTGCTGGGTGGTGGCAGGGAGAGCTGCTCTGTGGGGAGACAAAGTGGATGGCTGCTGAGGGAAGCCCAGTAGTGAGGATACAGAACCAGGACCCAAATTTAAGTAAGAAATTGTTAGATTTACAGTTAATCTTAGTCTATGTTTTCCCAGGCTGTGTTTTACAAGACTTTTCCTCTCAGAGCTATCTGGGGCTGGGCCAAACATGTTTAAGGCTTGGCAGGTCTGTGTAATTCACCTCCACCTACTGAACTACAAAAGCATTTCCCCACTAAGCTGCAGGTTCAAATACCCAAATTCAACCTACTTTCCAAGAAAACTACTGTTACCGTTCCCATCTTCATATTTAGATGAATGGGGCTTTAGTGCTGTAAATGATTTGCTACTGAAGAAAAGAAATCGACTGGATTTTACTGAACGAGGAGCCTTGAGAATGAAGCTGACTAAACTGGAGTCTAATATAAAATCTCTCTGCAGCAGACATCAAGCACAAGGATCTCACTAACTTAATTAGACTAAACTGCAATCCTACAACATTTTCCCAGAAGTAAGCCTAATTGAAGACAATGGTACTTACTTCTGAGTAGACATGCATAGGATTGGGTTGTAAATATGATCTTGAAGTGAACTCAAATTGTATTTTGAATTTGTTAGGACTTTTTTTTTAATATGCTTAGTAATTAATATGATCAAAGTATTATAGAAAAAGCTTTCATTAAAATTATTTTATATTTATGCATTTCAGTTCTCTATTATATGTTTTGAAACTTTATTTTTTGTTTTTTTCATATTCCTTCATACTATAATTTTTTAAGTCCCCCAGTACTTCTACTGTCTTTCGTTCTTTTATTTTTCTCTTTCATGGATGCCATGTTCTTTGGAACCTTGTTTAAACCAAGTTAATGGCCTTTTAGGCTTCCTCTGTGTAAGTAAGAATTCACTTTTTGAATAGTAAGAATTATATATCACTGGGGGGGGGGGATTTCAGAGATGCTTAGGTGGGGCATGGCCAAAGAAAGGTTGGGATCCATTGATCTAGACGGTCTGCTTCAAATACAACAAAGCCTCCTCCCAGAAGGTAACAAGGAAAACTGGTTATGGAGAGGATGTGTAATGTCCCTGACAATACTGTGGACCCTGATCATTAGTAATAATTAAGGGAATATAGTCTAAGGAAATACTCATCAAGCATAAACTTGTAAAGCTGGCAAATCTCACGCATAAGCAGGTCATAATTTGGATCAGCTATATTTTCTAGATTATTTTCAAGGGCACTTCAATGTAGACTGTTCTGCAATAATTCAAGCAATAAATGACTAAGGCATAAGTGATCATCCACAGAACTTCTTGATCCAGGAATAGCCATATCTGGTACACGAGATACAGAAGTCATCTAACTATCAGGAAGACCTTCAAGTCCAAAAGGACCTCCAGCTTATGATTAAATTCAAAATCAGCATCTATGACCAACAATGAAATACTCAGATGGTCTCCAAACCCAAAGCAACTCCCATCTTGCTGGAATTGAACCTACATCACGTGAAAAAGAAATCTTTTTGAGTTCTATGGTTGAGTTCTATACATATCAGGATATAGTAAAAATTGTCTTATCCTTAGCAGTTCTTAAAAGTAGGTAAATATAACCTTAGATGAACAACATATGACAACCTGATTTGATTGATTTGATATGACTGATAAAAGGTTGAGATATTTAGTGTATAATTAGTATAATTAGATATTTAGTGATAAAGTCTATTATTAATAAAGCCAAGCTCATAAAGCTGATCATAGCCAAAAGCACACATCTATTAGGTTTATTTAAAGAAAAAAGTGTTAGTTAAAGAATTTTGTTAGGAAGAGATATTTGTATCCATTTGTACTAAAGTGAATGGGCAGATTCTTCTGTCCTGCAGTATTTTTCAGTCTGTGATTCATATTCCAGACTCAACATTCCATACAGGTGGTGTCAGCAATGGAACTTTGGAGGAAAAAATGGAATATGGAGAAGAAATAAAAGGATAAAACTGGAACAACTTTAGTAAAAATAAGTTTTTATATATGAATAAGACTTATGTAAAAAAAAATTAAATATAAATTAGTCTCCCAGCATAATGTATGGAAATGACATACGAAAAAACAGTGAAGAAACCTTCCTTAAAACGCAAGAATTATTATGTCAGAAAATGCTGCAGAACTGTCAGGGGCACTATGTATGAAAAAGATATTACGAGAAATGGTAAAATGAAGGAGGCTATGGAGAGAAATGTCTTCAAATGACAGGAAGAAAAAGTAAGATTAAATAAGGCAGAAGAAATGCAGAGCAATTTGGTGAAAAAGGCCTTTGGGCCTAGCAGATACTTTTTAGCATAATAGCTTCTATATTTTAATATATCCTTTTCCTGAGGCTTTCCAAATTTGAATGTGGAGATACCTGGCAACAAAATAATTGGTTTATAATTGACGATAATTTTAATTGCTTTATAGCTTCTACATAACTTGCTTTAATTTAGATGTTCATATCTAATTTTTGCTTCTGTGCCTTTGACAGACTGATTTTCTTACAGTTTCACTCATCCTTCATTGTGTTTTTTCATATCACTAGTGACTTAACAGGTCCAGCTGCCATCAACACTTCATGTACTTGTTTTACTTCTATAAATACATAATGAATCATTTCAGCAGTGTGCTGGCACCTGCTGAAATCATATTTCAATGGAGAAGCAGCAGTAAAGTAATCAAAATAGTATTTTGATCTCTTCTTTGTGGTAGGCAAGGAGGAACTAAAGATTATTGTCAATATAAACAATTACCGGAAGAAACTTTCTGCATGCTGTTTTAGGAGTTTTTCTGGGTCAATCCTCTGTGAAACATGCTGACTTAAGCATCAGCTTTGAACACACTGTAATACGTTCACAGAGATTTAGGTCAAACAAAGGCTGCCCTAAATAATTTTCATCATTTAATTTTTCAGGAACAGTTATTAATGTAAGAGCTGTATTAAATAATTTCTGTAAGCCATAGCTGTTGATCAGAATCTTGCAGTGTTCTGGGAGGAAATTAGTCCCATTACGGGAAAGTGGTAACATTGTGAGCATAAAAACGGTAACATCTTGTAGCAGATCAGTTTGCCATTGTCACAGTGAGAATTTATCAACACGTGATATAGATTTAAATATATGGATTGGAATATATGCATGTGCAGTATTTTCAAGTGGTGTTATATCTGTTCGTTATCACTCTTAATAGAATATATATTGTTCTAGGCTAGGGAGAAAAATGTTTTGTGTGGGAGACTGTCAGCCCTTTCATTTAGGCCAAGTCAGGAAATTGCATCCATGTCTGGTTGGTATTCTGTTGATATAGGCTTACTAACAGAATCTTGACTTTTTGCCTTTCCCTTCGTACATTCAAACAAATTAGGGAAAAGTCAGTCTAAGCTTGTTCGTCATGCTTTCTGTTTTGTAGGCTTAAAGCACATTTTTGTAACCCTTGTTTCTCCAAGATCTTTTTCTCTCACCTCACCTCACCTTACACACACACACACACACACGCACACACACACACGCACACACCTGGCTCTTTACAGGCATGAAGAATTTTGCAACAATATCTGATGATAAACCAGGAGACAGGAAATTAGAGCTCTCTACTTTCATCAGTTGGACTTGGTATCAGATTTAGTCAAGGATCTATTAAGGATATTGTTGGAATAGAAAAGCTATAGTTGCCATATCCTTATTAATTTGTATCTTTGGAAAGAAACAATCCTATCTAGTAAAGTAAGGATATTCAAAAACTTTTGGGAAGAACTTGCTAATGCGACAATGTTACAAACAAGTCCCAAAGAAAATGCAGCCTAATTCTAGCTATGTGACAGCATAAGAAATCTGAATTAGCATTTAGAAATTATGATTGAATGATTTCAAAGGTTGTGGTATTCAGATAGATTTATAACAGGCTTTCTTACATTATTAACTGGACCTGTCAGAATTGCCATCTCACTCCTGCGCTTCGCATTCGCTAGCTGCCAGTCTGCCATGAACTATGGGGGAGTTGGATGGGAGGGGGGAAGGCTAATGACTCCTCATACCTTCTAGAGACACAACTTCAAGGTCAGACAGCCTGGAAAGGCATGCACCTCCGAATGGCCTACTCTACAGTTGAAAAGACTGTTCCCAAAACATTTTATTTGAATATGATTCAACAATGAGGGGTCAACAATGGGAAGGGACAAAGGAGGAAACGTTAACCATGAAAATTTGATGTGCAAACCTCAGTTCTGGCTTTGCTATACTGTAATCCACTTAGCCCTTAGTAAAGTAAATCTTTTACACCGAATGGAGTAGTGGGTCGTTCTTGCTTAATGGACCAAATTGGGGAAGGACTGTCATATCCAGACTTTTCTTGAATATATGTGTGTTTGTGTGTGGGATGCATGAATGGTATTTGACTTTTTTTTTTTTTTTTTTGCTGTAAACAAATCTCATAGCTTTTCATTTTTCAAACTTCCCATTGTATTAAGTTTCCTAATAATCCTCTGGATTATTTCCACTTGGAACATTTTGATAATTATGACTTAAAGTCACATTGGGTTAATGGTGATAAAGTATGATTAAATTAAGTGGGACCTAAGTTCATATGTTAAATAATTTTTCTTTATATTTAATTCATGATTACTGGCAGTCCTACACATGTTTACGCCAAAGTAAATTCACTTTTCCTACAAGCAGTTTATTACTAAATAACTGGGTATAGACTAAATTTATTCCTTCAGGTAAAATTGGTAAATATATTTTATACTGAATAAACAAGTACTTAAATAGTAGTATATATAATCCTTGTTCATGTAGATTAGAGAGCAGTTTGATTCCTTATAATAACCTGTTTCCCTAAACTCTCTTCAAAATTTGTTCCCTAATTATAATTATATAGAAGAAGAAAATTGCTAAACATACTAAGAGCCATCTGTATTTTGTATATTGAAATATAACTACATCTAATTATTTTATTTAGGTCTAATTACATTTATCTGAAAAAGAGTAAGCAAATCAAATTTACTTTTTATGATTGCTTTGATATTTTTTGGGAATGTGACCCCAGCTTGCTAATGAAAGGCCATGTGTGTCAAGCTCATGACATACAACACATAGAATATCTAAATATTGTTATATAAAGAGCTCACTTCTGCAATTAACTATATTATATTCTGTGTATTATTTCTTATTTTAAATGATGTAATTCTGCTATAGAAATCCTTAACTATTGCCATACATATAAAATTGCCTTGGATTCTGATGCTCCAGAGTATGGAGGACATAATAGACTGGATCATACTACAGACTTTTTTTCTCAGCCATATTCACATAATCATCGATCTAATTCTCTTTTGGTAAGTACATTTTTTTCTACTGTAATTTCTTTAAAGTATATCTTCAGAGAGATAGTTAATATTTTAAATTCTGTACTAAATGTCTGCATGTTGCCTTCATCTTTTCCCTTTATAAAATATGATCATTGATCTTGCATGAACAATTATAAAAGTAAATGACATAAAAAAGTACTTATATGGCATAAAGTGTTGGCTAAACAATTTCTCAATATTTTAAATTTTATATAACAATTCTGACCTCCCAAATATGCATATAATAAATTTAACAAATTATTTCTGTGTACATTTTTGTTTTCCTGATTTTTTTTGTTTTTTAATGTTTAATATACCAATAATATGCTTGTTTAATTCTTTGCATGTAAGCATCCTGTGATTTTCATTGCTAATATTTTAATCAACTGGGATCATCTATTAAAACTTCTGTAGTTTATCTCTTACACAATATGAGAATTTAAGTATTAAAAGTATTTAACTTAGTAATGCAAGCATACTATTTTTTATTTTCTTTTTAAGGTTTAATTTAAAAACAAAGACAATTAAACAATATGGGGTAAACTTGCATTTGATGCACTGTTTAATTTTTTTAATTTTTATGTAGAGATTCTTATAAAATGTATTCAGTGCAAAATTTTGATCACATTAAGCATAAACTACAGTCCCCCCCCCAAAAAAAAATGTAACCAGACTAGAATAATGTTGGATTCCTTTTCTTTCCTTCCTTTTCTTTTATTCACTGGGAAAATGTATTCACAGTTTAGACTATCTTTAAATTCAGGGTAAACAACATTAAATAGAGCACAAAAAGGAATTTAAATCCTTAAGATTTGTACTTAAGGATTGTACTTAATGTACCTAAGACATGAGATCATAAAAGAAAACAATATACAGATAATTTATTCCAATAGAATTCATAATTCTAGTTTACTTCATGTATTTCAATTCTTTCTTCCATCATGTCCATATGCCAATTAATATATTGCCAATTTTTTAAAATATTCTCATTTCCCTCTTTCTTCAAGAACTTACTAACTTCTTCCAATCAAAATTTCTTGGTTTTCTTCTCCCTATTATTCATCTGTTCATTCTCCCTTCATACATTTGTTTTGAAATGTACCTCAGTGTATTTTATTTCTAGTAGTCACTCACTTTTGTGTTCAATGAATATTCATTCAGCACTTCTGATCTGCCAGTAGTATAACTTACATTTGTTCACTCACATTTTCCTTTAGCATTAAAAAAATCTTGGATTGTATATATAGATTATTATACCCATTTCCTTCATACATTCTTATCATTCAGTCATACTAGCATTCACTACAAATCATTTTGTGAATGTGGCTTCAGATGCATACAAAATATAAATCAACAGCTGTGTTGTAAACTTCTCATTTGAGATTTCTCAATGACTTACTAAAGGATAAAAAAATCTGATCTATACACCCAATGTTTGTCACAAAGCAACACTGTACTTCCCAAATAATACTTCTCTCTTATGTTTTTAATCATAATTCTGCCAAAGAGCATCCTAGATACACTTAACCTACCTTGTTGTTTTTCATTCTTCCTATTTTTCCTCTCCTACCGTGTTTCTCATATAATAAGGCTGGGTCTTATTTTTTTTTTGAGCCCCGAAAAAATGGCTAGGCTGTCTTTTTGGAGGTGACTTAATTCCCCCCCCCTTGCATCTTCGGGCAGGCGGGCAGCGACGACTTGGATGTTGACCTCGGCGTTGGTGGGGCACTTTGTATCAGGGTCAACGCAGGCAGCACCATATCCGGGTGTGCAACAAAAGTACTTCCTAACAGCAAGCCCCCCCGCCATTTCCCCTCCATTTCGCATGTTTTAATATAGGCCTTAATTTGGGGGGAGGGGCTTAATTTCATTTCATGCCTATAAAACATGCCCGGACTTCCTATTGGGGGAGGCCGTATTGTTGGAGAAACAGGGTATAACCGGACAATAGCAGCAGTCTTTCATCATCATGCACAGATGCAGTATTCCTAAACATGTTAAACAAATTATCAATTGTTGTAAGCAAGTCACATCTATATGTCACTATCTTATGTGTTGCCATCAATTCTAAATCAACTAAGGTGCTTTCAGATCCAATCATTTATTAGGCTACGTATTTTTTATTGTATATACTTGAGCCACTTTTGTCTAGTGATTAAAACATCATGCTAGAAACTGGAAGATCCTAGTGTCACTTTAGCCATGAAATCTAGGTGGGTGAAACTCTTAGCCCAACTCACCTCACAGGGCTGTTGTGGGGAAAATAGAAAGAAGTATTAGATATGTTCACCATTTTGAGTTGCTTGTAAAAAAAATAAGGTGGGATATAAATAAAATAAATAAACAACTAAATACAATACAGTATCAGAAACCAACTATGGTCATAGTTGTCTCAAAAGTGCTTTTCTAGAGACACCTGGGCTTTCTTGTTTTTTTCTTTGAAAACATTTCGCTTCTTATCCAAGAAGCTTGTTCAGTTCAGAAGCTACTTGGATGAGAAGCAAAACATCTTCAAAGAAAAAGCAAGAAGTCTAGTTGTCTCTTGAAAAAGCACCTTTGGGACAACTATGACTTGGATGACTGAGAAGCTCCATAGACAACCATGGTCATATTTATATTCTAATCAATCATCTCAGTGACCCTAAAATTTGTACCAGTAAACAACAACCAGTCACTTTAGTATCCTGAATCATTCTGTATATACTTTTCTGCATATATTTTCTGCATATATGTACATTCTTGTTCTGTACTTCATATATCACAGTGAATGAAATTCCAGTGTGGAAAAGTGATTTCAATGCAGTTTTGAAGAGTGGTTCTCCGCAAATTTTACTATTCTACCAATGTAATGAAAAATTAATATACAGCAGATAGCCTCACATAATTATTATGGTCTTATTAACAATAATATTATTAACAACAATAACAATAACATTTATCAACATGACAAACATAGTGCAGATGCAATATACAATTAATGTATACAGAGGTTGGAACAACTGTAAAAATAAATTTAATAAATGCATGTGTAAGAAAGCATGATAAAAAAATTAATAACCAAGCATTTAATATAGTTTACATTTAGATGCAAGCTAATGGCATGATAATGGCACTACAATATAAGTTTGAACCCTGAGTGTGGGTCATCCTTTCCTTTGTGTTCCTTAGCAACCCAATGCACTGAATGAAAGTGATGGCCAAAGCCGAGGACACCAGCACACACACTACTTGAAGGTAAACTTGCAGACAGTGTGTAGGCCAAATAGTGGCATGATTAAAAAAAAGCAAGATCCTCATCTCCATGCCTAAACCGATAACTGTGAAACAAACCACACCTCACCAAACACTAATGTATGTTACAAATTGGAAGTAGGGTCACTTAAAACATCTTAAGACATCTGTTCAGTATTGTGTTGTTGTTTTTAATTGGTGGACTTCAGAATTGAATGGACAAAGAGTATTATGACATGTTTAAATCTAGCCATTTACATTATCACCTTTTAATATTACAGACCATTTTCCTCATTTTCTCAGCATGAAGAACATAATCTAAAGACTCCCCCTGCATGTTTCTAGTAAGCAAAGATGATGTCCAATTTCTACTCATTTCTCTCCTCTAGCCTTGATGTTTTGAACAACTCTTGATGTTCCAAATAACCATGCATCTATGATTTCTGCATATTACCTTTAAAACATGCTGGGTGGAACAAGTAAAAAAAAACTCTTTTGGATAATACATTTTCCCCTTAAGATTTCTCAAAGCAGAAAATAAACCTTCCTAATATTAATATTATTTCTTTTTTCATATACTAATAGATTTGAAACAAAATAGTAAGCTTGTTTTTGCAACTGGTTCAAGGTTATTTTATTAGGTATATTATTTGTGGAACAACCTTCATAATATTGTCAGAAGAAAAAAATAAACGTGGCTTACAGAAAATACAGTTCCTGATTTCAATGATATAATCCTCTGCTTTGATATCATTCATAATAAAAGAAAATAAAATTTTTATAGATCAATACACAAAGGTCTGAAGTATAAATTTTACTGGAATTTTTTAAATCTCATTGTTTATAGTGAATGTGACCTGTTAATGGGAAAAGGTATAGGCTTTTTTGTAAATAACTTAAATGGTAATATTTAATTTTGATTAAAATCCAGCTTCATACTTAACCTGAATTCTTATTGATTAAGATGGCCATTCTAAACATTCTCAGTTAAAAATTAAATAAATTAAAAATCCACATAGCATTAGATTGTATTCATAAATATACCTATCTCTATTCGCTAAGCACTTCAGCTAAAGCTCATCTATTTGAAACATATTTGTGTTGAATTTCTGGATGGAAAAAATGGTAAAGTGCTCCAATAATGAGATAATATTGAGGTGGAAACTTGTGACCTGGTTGTGAAGCCAGTTCGATAGAGCTTGTCTGGATACAGGAGAATCCAGAAGGTTGCTTTTCACAAGAAAACTCACAAGATCTGAATGGAAAATGTAAGCATACTGAGTAGAACAGGAGCCAATGAAGGAATATCAAGCTCTCAGCCTCACGCAGAGTCTATTTCAAGGGCATTGGACTCAAATGAAATTTTATTTTCTAAAGCATACTTGGATATAAATACTTTGATCTTTCAAACAGCAAAGCAACTAGACATCTGGTGACTACCTTTTCAACTTGGGATATAATCAAAAATAAAAATAAAAAAATCATAAAGGTTTAAAATTAATCAAAAGAAAGTTCTTAGTAAAAATTATCAAGAATTTGAATTATAAAAATTAAAACAGGAGGGATCAGTTAAATTTTAAATTATCTACTTTAAAGTACTTTGAATTTAATTAAATAAATAATACATACCTCTGTGGGAAAGAAGACAATTTAATTTTTTTAAGGGGACTCAATGGCTAAGCTTTTTAAACAATAAGATAAGTGGCATTTGAAAAAGACCTATGAAGTGCTAAATTGAACTAAAGAGTTAAGGACTAAAATAATTCTTAAAGGATCATTTTGATGCTACTTCTATATGGATTTCAAATTTAAAGATAGAAATGGCTACAATCTGAAAGCAATGAAAATAGGGAAGAGGACATTGTTAACAGAGCAGATAGGGATTACCACAGATATATTCCAAAGGATATTTCAACAGCTGGGAAAGAATCTTTCAGCTTCAGTGACAGCTTTGTGAAGCTGTCAAAGAGACTTGCCTATACCTGAATGGAGAATGAAAGAGAGATTTGCAATTTTGGAATAAAAAATGAACCAAAAAAATTCAAGAATCTAACATAAGTGTCTGGGGAAGACATTGTTTGAAGCTTTAACAAAAATTGGGAATGGAAAGAAGATCTGGAGGCAGAAGTGGACAAGGTATACAAAATGAGTACACAATAAGCAAAATTAAGAAACATACCAAGAATCATGCTTGCACACTTTTTCAGGAACAAGACAAGAGGTTTGCAACATTTTACTACCAAGTAAATTAATAACTCAGATGTAATTTTGCTCGCAGAAATAGCAATTGGATTATTAGGTAACCAAACATACATAATTTTGACTGACAGGAGGGTTAAACAGAAGAAGATTCTATCTCGTTGAGATAAACTGGAAGGAGAACTTAAGAGAACAATTAAGCAATAGAAATTTCAACTTCATTTTGTTCAAAAGGAGATTTCTTTGAAAGATTTAAGAGCTCAAAGAGATGCAGAAAATTTAAAAAGAAAAAAAAATCATCTGAAACCTGAAGAAGAGACTACTAAGTTGGGTATTACAGGTAGAGAAATTTCCAAGTTATAAAATAATTATGGAGCTTAACACAAGATTAAAGGAAATGTTTGATATAGTTTAAAATTTAACAGGAATAGAACAACATGTAACAGCATTTGAATTGGAATTATGTAGAAATGATGAACATGTAATTGCTAAAATATATCAGCTGTTGAAATTAAAGAAGAATAAGTTGCAGGGTGCATGATAAAATGGACTAAGAATTATAAGGTTATAATATACAGATGCATCACTGGGAAAGTATGTGGTTAAAAGGACTGAAATTCATGTCTTATGATTTTATAGAAAATTTCTATAAAATTGTATAAAGCTGGTTGTATATCACACCAGAAAAATAATCTAAAATGTATAAATGTGCTCTGATCATTATTGAAAATATGAAAAGCCTAAAATTTTACTATGGACTTCTGAAAGAATTAAAAAAATATTGACTACAAATACATACGATAATACTGAGAATTTTAAAAATTAACATTATGATGAAACCAGAGATTTTTTTCTACTGGGACTTAGAGGCACATGGAAAATTGGTTTTATATATAGTAACTTCAATAAAGCTATTACATGTGCAAAGGTGGAAAAAATAACTAACTACCATAATGGAGGATTGGTCTGTGAAGATAATAGAATTAGCAAAAATGGCAATATTGACCTATTTGATCAAGGAAAAAATAATTACTTTCTTAAAAGACTGGAAAACCTTTATAGACTTTTTGGTTAAAATAGATAAAAATAATATGGATTTATTGATTGAAAAGAGTTGAAAGGAGAAGTGAACTATGTGATGCAGTCCTGTAGGGGAAGAGTAACATTAAGTATGTTTTGTAACTGATAGGGATCTTTATTTATGTTATTAGCATGACAGCCATATAAGGTTCAAAGAAAATGAATGATCTATTACTTTGTGAGGTAAATTAGGTATAGTAACTCCTGCTGCACTGGTTCTTGCTATAGAAGTTTAAGCACAGATTCACACGTGCAGTATTTATAGAATAAATTAAATAACTCATTAGTTAATTGGAGAGAAAAGACAGAAAAAAACCCCAAAATGGCATGTGATAAAAAGACAGATAAAT
Organism: Notechis scutatus; assembly: GCF_049901735.1. Taxonomy (NCBI): domain Eukaryota; kingdom Metazoa; phylum Chordata; class Lepidosauria; order Squamata; family Elapidae; genus Notechis; species Notechis scutatus. Next base: position 43,338,470 of record NC_142013.1, read on the forward strand.
TGAAAGCATAATTTATCCTACATTCCTTTACAAGAAAACAGTTTTTTCAAATATTCAAGCTTCAATTCTGTACCCACTTTGCTGGGAACAAGCCATTGACTCAATAGTGCACTTGGACACATACACAGACACATTTATTTTACACACAGTGTATATAAATTTCAGCTACTTTAAACCCCCATAGTAACCATCATCCATAATACTGTAAATGATCCAAGTCTTTTGTTATCATGAATGTAAATAGTATTTCCTTTGGTAATGTTGCTTCTTTCCAGATTCATCTCTTTTGAAGTCATTTGTTATTACTTCAGTAATGTTAATTCTATACCAAACAATTGCTAATTGTTTGCAATTATAACACTGGATTTTGGTGATGAAAATTGGTTTCTTTTTGCTTGTTTTATTTATTGATTCAATTTGTTTCTGGTATTTCTTAATCTGCATTGAATTTCCATTTAATCTACTTAACTGTAGAAATGGGTAGTGGTAGAATGATGACTTATTCTATACTTGGTACTTTATGCTTCTGCATTTTTCTATAGAAGTATATATACTCTTTGTAAATAATATTGAATCACAAAACAATTGTGCAAATATTTTCAAAGGGAAATTTCACTTATGCCAATTCAAATTGAACACAGGTATGGTTGGTTTACATGTTTGGATATTTAGGTAAATCACAAAACTTAGTGTACCATGCATTCACATATTATTCTCAGTGGAGTGAAGAAATTTCAACTTTGCGCTGTCTTACATGTTTTCAACTGCAAGCATGACATGTATTTGCTTTTGCTCAATATGATATGACAACTTGACACTCTCATTAGCTGTTGTTTTATCAATTATGCAGCAATCATTGACATTTTTCTACAAAATGTACGTTATAGTTTAAACATCAATTAATGTAGATATTTAGCCATGTTAAAATTCAAATTAAGTATGTTGCAGAATAAATGTTAGCAAATATATTTATGTTGATATTCTATTAATGCCATTTGAACCTGTATTCAATTAAATTGATGTGGCAGGCATATTGGATGTTTTTAAATGGGTAGGATGAGGGTGGTTGAATCAGAAATTGGTTTCTTTTAGGATGAAAAGGTACATTTCATATTGATGCACTTCTGAAATTCTTTTCTCCTACTTTTTCATAAATTATTTGTAGCTGTCCTTCTTTTTCCACATTATATATCTTTCTTTTTTTAAAAAAAAATGGTATTTATTCAATTAAACTCGTGTGCAATAGAAAATAGTCTGCATTTAAACGGGGCAAGTTTTTGCCTGAGTTCTTGAGGGTAGAAGACAATATCCACAAAACCATAACACGGGATTAAAATATTCTAGGAAAAATCCTAATAATACCAATAAGACTGTGTACTAAAAGTTTTCAGTTATTTTTTTCAAAAATTTGGAGCTTGAAGAAAACTCATATCCTTTCATTAATAGTGAATTATATTAAAAAAAGGAAGTACAGTCATTGAGATCTCATTGCCTACCAGACACCTATTTGGAGGTTAGCATTTGAGAAGATAATTAAAGTTAATTCTATAACCCTTTCGAATTCTTTTCTTTCTGAGGTAAGAATGCTGCCCTCTTTAACAGTGTTCTAGAAGTAGGAAAAACATCCTTTTTAGCATATCTCTGGGGGATAGTTTGATGAAATGTTGGCTACTCTTTATTCTGAATAAATATATTTTTAATCATTAAATATCTGGCTCTATATTTTTGTGCTGATTTTACTGTGAAAATATATTTTATTTTTATTGTTGTGAGTTAGTCTCTTGAAGGTAACATATAAGTAAACTTATATATATTGTAAAAGTTCCCATAACAACATCCTTTTGTCAGTGACAATTTTTCGTTAACAGATTGTCTGCTCTTCATTAATGACTGTCTATTACTTATTTCTCATTAATTTTGAAATTTTCTCCACTGAACTATTTGGCGTATCAGCAAATATATGGTTTTGTTTGCTAAAAGGTTTGGAAATAAACCCCTTATCACATATTTTGCAGTAACTAAATATCATTAACTATTTATTTGACTTTTTATTTTCTTTTTCTGTAAAGTACAGGATTCTAGCTGTATGTCAAATGTCTTTCCCTGCTGAGCAGATTTGTAAGAGTTATTTATCACAGAAACCTTAGAGTAAAATACTCTGCTCTCTCTCTCTCTCTCTCTCTCTCTCTCTCTCTCTCTCTCTCTCTCTCTCTGAAGGATGCAAAGTTTATCATTTCTATTAATTACTTAGTCTTAAGACTAAATATACATTCAGAGTTTCACTCCACATCCATGCCATATTTAATAAGTGTTTGACTCTTCAGGGACATTAAATAATGTAACATTATAAGTAATTTATTTAAGACATTAAAATTTATGCCTCCCTTATCGCAAAGGTTTTTAATGGATCAATAATAAGACATTTTTTATTCTCCCTTTAGGTATACATTCCAAGCAGAGTGGCAATAGTGTTTCAAAACACGGATATTCAGATGTAAAGGCTTGCAACTGGCTCCATTACTTCGAAGGCCAAGTAATATTGGATGATAATGGCATCCAAAATACTGGCGGGGGGGGTGTTTGCATAATGGTGTGTTCATACTAAGAAATTCAAATAAGCATTTATTTATTAATAATTACAAATGTATTATAAATTGTTTATTTAAAGAGATTACCTATAATGATGGAAGAACAAATGCATTATGAACAATTTGTATTATAGAAGTGGATTTCAGAAACAGTTTGTTCTCACATAAAGATTGAAGTATGTTACAAGGCATGTTCAAAAAGTAGTTGCTATATTCTCAGATTTTTTTTTAATCACATGTGGGTATACTTTTTTCATTAGATATCAATTTATGTATTCTATCTAGAGTGTTAGCACTCATTCATTCTTTATTTACTAGCCAAGTGTGATTGGATCATAAGGAATTTGTCTCTGGTGCATAAGCTCTCACTGTACATATAAGCAACAAATGATAAATATGGTCATAATAATACAATACAATAATCATAAATCATAAGATATAAACACAGTGATAGACATAGGATACTAAATAAGCAAACAACATAAATCATAATAGCATGCTAAATAAAGGCAATCAACATAAATAATGAGAAACAAACAACAAAATTATAGTCAAAAGAAGCTAAGGAAATAAGTAATAGGAAAGATGAAAAGATTAGAAGGATAATAGAAAACACAGCCCTACTAGATAGTTTGACATCCTACGGCATAGACACTGTTGTAGAAATTAGTTGTTTAGCAGAGTGGGGGGTGGGAACTATCTTTGTGTCTGGTTGATTTGTCATGCAATACCCTATGTGTCATATTGAGGGAAGAAGTTGAAACCATTTATGTCTAGGATGTGAGGGGTCTGTAGATAATTTCACAGCTCTCTTTCTGGCTTATGCAGTATCCAGGTCCTCAATGGAAGGCAGGCTGATTGCAATTATTTTTTCTGCAATCCTAATTATCCGTTGAAATCTATGTCCATTCTAGTTTGGTAAATACAGGTAAAAACGTAAATATTTAACTTTTAACCCAGTAAACATTTAAAAACAAATCATATTCACTTTCCTAATTTTTTTACCATGTAGACTTTAAAAAAAAAGTCTTAGCAGTTTCAAGTGTATTTTCAATGAAATTAATTCATGTTCATTTGTGTTAAAGCCTGTCACTGGCATTGAGCCATCTGCATCATTAGTTACACTGCTAACTAGTTATGACTTAACATCTTTTGAAACCAAACTATGTCAGTGATCAGTGAACAATGGTAGAGAATTATTTTTACCAAACTAAAAATTTGGTATTCAATAAGTTATCTTTAAAAATAATAATACCAGTAGCAGGTATAAAGGGATTGAATTCTGAATTTCAAGAGCTGTAAAAATATCTTGTATAAAAAGTTATTTCAGTTTTGTTTTAGAGTCAATGTTGATATATAATTATCAAAAATATTCAGGGCAGAATTTGTAAGTTATTATTTTGCTATTAAAGACTATATCACCAGTGCCTTACTAATCTTTTCTGATGATAGCTACTCTAGATCAGAGGTTGCCAACCGGTGGGCTGCGGCCCATTGGTGGGCCATGAGAAAATTTTGGTGAGCTGCAGAGATACCTCACTCCCAGAGCACCCCCCCAAAGCAATTAATCCAGGCTGCGCAGAAACACAAGGCTGTGCTGCCCACATGGCCCGCGGGAACCATCCCCGCCCACTCACTCCTTACCCGGCAAACTTGCCTGCAAAATTTCTATTTTTCCTTTTTCCAACCATCATCTGTTCTGCTGTGCCAGGAGATTTAGATTAGCTAGGAAGCAGAAAATGGTTGGATTTCTTGCTTTCTAGCTTGTCTTTAGCTCTTCAGCTCTGCTTTTAAGTACAGCTGAACCTCCCTTAGGACTGAAGGTTTGCTTGCAAGCAAATTCAGTGCAAACTCATGGCAAGCAAATTTGAGAGACTGAGCTAGCCGATGGCAGATAGATAGATCACTGAATGATTCTGTGAGCAACTCAATCTGCCTGCTTTGCCTGATTTTGGGTAAAAGTTGCTCTTTTTTATAAAAAATTCAATATTTACATACATGGTGTGTAAATTTTTATTTTATGAGTTTGCTTGCAAGCAAATTGTATGTGACAAACTGAGCTAGCTGATGGCAAATAGATAGATCTCTGAATGAATCTGTGATTCTGTGAGCAACTCAATCTGCCTGCCTGCTTTGCCTGATTTTTGGTAAAAGTTGCTCTTTTTTATAAAAAATTCAATAATTATATACATATTTATAATATTTACATACAAGCCATGCCCAGCCAGTCACATGACCACCAAGCTACACCCATAAATTAGGCCACGCCCACAGAACCAGTTAGTGGTCCCTGGGATCTAAAATTATGAGTTTGGTGGTCCCTGAGGTCCAAAAGGTTGGCAACCCCTGCTCTAGATGCAGCTTCTTAGTATCATGTCTAGTTGGCATGCTCTGCTTCAAAACTATCTGGAAACATTTAATGCATCTCCAAACCATTCATTTTAGAAATAAGTGAACAATAAAAATTTCAGAAATTATTCTCACCACCCTAAAAGCTAGATAAAATTCATGCAAGAAGAAACAGTTTCATTATCCTGCCCACATATTTACACAAACACCATCAGATGAGAATAGGTAAAAAGTTTGCGATAAACATCTCATAAGCCCAGTGAATAAAATTTCTCCTATTAATAGTGTTACTGGAATACAGAGGTTCAGTATATATAAATGCTATAGCACCTGGTGTATTTAATTCTCTGAAAATAATAAATTATAAGGTTTAGGTTAATTACCTGTTCAACAGTTTGCCCTTTCCAGAAAAAAGATTCAAATAGTTATGTAAAAGTTATGAAATTCAGATAAATTTTTCAACCAAGAGATAAAATAAACAGTCCCGTAAATACAGGTGCACTTTTATTAAATTTACACATTACACATAATAAACACTTTATTGTTTCTCGATTTGTATATATGGTGTAAGGATATTATCCATATAAAACTTTTGTGTAAAAAAAATAGTATGTGTAATGAGATGTTATAAAATGATGTGAAAATAAAGGAATGTAAAATTGATGTTTGTGCATTTTGGTATTGTAAAATAACATATCTATGCCCATTAGAAGCTTTAATGAAAAATACTGGTTCAAACAGAAGAAATTAGAATTGCAGTTTTGTGAATCTTTCCATCTAATTGACATACATTATCTTCCCTTAATGTCAAAAATTTACTGAAAGCAAATAAAATTATGTGGGCATGGGCATGTGTGCATGCGTATGTATACTTATTCCATATACAATACAAGTGTTTGCAACAACTGGGAATCCTAAACAATGACGAAAGTATTTGCAAGTACAAATACATATTATTCTTGATGGCCTGAATACATAGTTCATATTTAAAATGCACTTCAATTTACCTACTGTTTATTTCGACTGCAACATAAGCAAGTTTTGTTAAATATACCAGAATTAGTTTCTTGTTACATAAATGTGCTAAGCACGCTTTTCAAAAAGGGACAAGTATTTCAAAATTCATCAGTGTTAATGGTAAAGTTTGTATTAACTTTTGTGGCAACAACCCACCCAGGATTAAAATATTCAGTTAATACTCTCTATCCAAGTTTATGTGTCTGCAAGGAGAGCTGGCACAACGTAACAGTTTAATGAATAGTCCATTTGTGTAAGCAGTTTAATCACAGATGAACATTTAACAAACATTCCTTTTTCAACTTTTTTTCCAGTTTTGCCCATAGATATTAGTTGCAATTAAATTGTACTTGTCATAAAAGCTGTAGTTTCTAAGCTACTTTGTAGGCTGTGTTCCAACTTGATACAAGCTGTACTATATCAGTGCTGCCTTAAATATAATACAGAATAGGGCAATTTGGAATATAGTGGTTCCCAATCAAATGAGAATGGAAATATCTGACTCGCCCTATTTCCAACTCTCTGTGGACCTCTGCATCATTTCAATTGGACTGAGGTTTCCTAAAAGACTAGGGGAAAAATAGGAAAAAATGTAGAAATAGTTCCACATTTTTGTCCTTTTTAATATAGCACTGTGGTAGAAAGGGGATTATTGGAATCAGATAGTTTGTCTCAAATCAGTGACTCTTGAAATTAGTCTCCTCAACTGGAGTTTTTAGGAAGAAAACCAGATTATGGGAGGCAAAGAGAGAAATTATTTATAAATACTGTTACTGCAATCTTACAATTCTCATCCTGGATGTTTTTGTTTATTTGTATGTGTTGTTGTTTTATTCTATATTAGACCCTTTTTTAAAAAAAAAAGTCTTCCATTGTTCACTATATACTTATTTTTCATCCTGTTTTCAGTTCCTATCTTTATACATAACTTGGTTTCTTCTTAAATAATTGAATAATATTACCTAGTTGGGTAATTAGGGTGTTACTTAGTTCAATAATGAAACATTCGCAAGAAAACAAACAAACTCAAAGACCATCAAAGACTCCGCAACGGATACTAAATATTATATGTGACTTTTTTTTTTGTTGTCTTTTATTCTTGTAAACAATTTTCTTCCCATCTTACACTGACTCAGTAGATGCATTTGTATATGGTAGTCTAGGAAGCAGTTTTGCGGCTTCCCCATCTTCAGATTGTATTGGAAAGCAGTTGTGATTCAAAATATGAATTACTATAACTAAAAATAACAATTATGAAAAATGATGTCCTTAATCCCCTCTTAATAATTTTGAAAATTAGGATTGAATTTCAATCCAAATTCTATTCATTGAACCATTACAGGAATTTTTTAAAAAGTCATTTTATGTAGTACTTTGTATCAGAATCAGCCTAAAAAAATCATAAACCCATTTAGCAAAGAACTAAATCTTACCTCCATGATATGTTTAATATTTTAGTGTTTTCATGTACTTGAATGAGTTGCATCATCAGGTTATGTATAATTCAGTCTTCTACATCAAGTCAACATTATTGAGTCATATTATGCTGCATCCTGTTTATAACCCAGCTGCTTTCTGTATGAAAGATAAATCTCATTACACACTGTATCTCATTACACACTGTATTTTTTAATAAAAAATCTTTAAGGTTTTGAAGACAGGGAATGTAGTAAGGAATCAGCATTCTAACATCAAAATTTTCTTTTAATAGGTAACACCACTCCCCAAAGATTGGGAGAAAAGCAAGACTCCCCTTCTAATACACATACACATATATACACAGAGCAGTGGTGTGTTTCAAAAAAGTTTACCACCAGTTCAGTGGGCGTTGCGTGGTGGGCACGCTTTGCACACATGCACCAAACATACACTTTGCGCAGGTGCAGAGGCTTTCTGACTCACCTCCTGCACTCCTGTACTCTCCCTGTCACTTCAGCAGCTGACGCGCGGCAATCTGTGCTGCACAAAGCAGCTGCACTTCAGAAGCAGGACATAAAGGTCAGTATGGGAGGGCAGGCAGGCTCAACAGCAGAGCATCTTAGAGAACAGGTTCGGTCTCCGCTGCTCCTTAGCACTACTGGTACGCCAGAACTGGGCCAAACCAGTAGAATACCACCACTGACACAGAGACCTTTCTAGTGATTGTGGAAAGAAAACAGCTCCATTCAAGCAGAATATGTGGTCTTTCCTCCATATAATAGCATTCAAAATCTTTCATTTGGTAGAGTGAGAAAATGTGAAGTTGTGAGAAAATGGCTTTTCACTAAACAGAGGCAATTTGCTAACTTGGTAACAGAAGTTGCTACCACAAAATGAATGATGGCTATTATGGCGAGCAACTTCATGCAGGCAAAAAGTTAATTAAATGCATGGAGGATAAACCTGTGAATGGCTATTATGATTGCTGCATATGCTGCATATGTCTCGAGATAGGAGAAACAAGTAAGAGGCTAGAGGAACAAATAAGAGTGTCCTGGCAACTAGTAAATGTTCATGTCATGGCAACTAGTGAAATTCAATAGTGGAAATTCAACACTAGATAAATGTCCAAAATAAGGTAATTCATATGTCAAAGCACTCTGCAATTCATGTTAGCTACTATGCTACAAAAGGACTCCTTGAAAAAAAAAGGTGGCACACAACTACAAGTGTATATAGTTATTTGCACATCTTATTCCAATCTGTCGTGGAAAGAAAAAATATCAAAATTGAATCCCACCCCTGGACTATTTCCCTTTAAATTGTGGGGCAGTGAGTTATGAGCATGGAGAGAGATTCTACCAGGATATTGCAGGCATAAAGAAAAGATACCAAGGGAAATGGAATCCATCCAGGCCCACTGGAATCTCCCATGGGATGATCCTACTGCAGTTCCCAAGAGAAAAGCCAAAAGGCACACTTTAGATACCGAATAAAGATGGGACCTTGTCATTTAATCTGTTAGAGCTTTTCAGATTTTCATGCAAAAAGCATGAAAATGTTACATGAAAACCAATAAATGAATAGAAAGTTATGTTATTGGTATCAATAAAAATATAAATTTATAATGATTGGTGTGGTACCATTCTCATTGCTATATCACATTTTGCAGAAAGTTATGGAGCATAATCACACATCCCCTCATAATTTTGAATTATTTTGATGCAATTTTGATCTGAAGCTGTATCTTAGAAACTGGAACCAATTAATACTCAGGACTTACTTTTCTTTCATTAGTGACCCAATTCTGGTAAAATTAAGCTACTTTCATTTCCAAAGCTTTCTCCTCGTAGACCAGTACACTTGATTTAGCCAAGTGTGACACACAATTAGAAACACACGAGAAATTTGTGTCTGGTGCAGAAGTTCTCAGCATACATGCAAAGCAACAGAATAATCATAAACATGCCAGTAAGACTGGAGAATAAAGATAAGGATAAATGACAATACTACAGCCATACAACGTGGGTAGGTACACATAAACATTAGACATAGTTCTGGGAATTAGGTGTTCAGTAGAGTAATGGCCTCAGTGGAGAAAAAAAACTCTCCTTGTGTCTAGTTCATTTGGATGCAATGCCCTATATCGCCATTCCATGGTAAGGAGTTGAAACAGTTTATTTCCAGGTTGTGAGGGGTGTGCAGATCTCAGCTTCCCTGATATTAAAAATATTATTTTATTAAAACTTTTTGTTTTAATTATTTATGCTTAAGTATTAAATGTGGTTAGATTAAAATATAGATGATATGATATGCATTTCCCCATCTTTCTACCAATTTGCAATTTGTTAAAAACATTTTGAAGAGTGAGAACATTTTGGAGCTGCAGGTTGTACAAACTGCTAAGGCATGTGCTTTATTTGGTTTTGGCTTAGCATTTTGTATTAATGCAGTCACTGTGGTTTGTAAGCTATAATTTATAGTTTAATATCTTGTACAAATCCATTCAGTTGTGATTAACTCAGTTAACTGTAGTTAAACAAACTATGATTTAGAACAATGTGCTCTATCTATTCTTTGGTTGGGTTTGATGACTTTTTGTTCCTGAAGTTCATTATCACCATCTGTGACAAAAGCAGTAAGTATTTTAAGATTATTTCTTCTGCATTTTTTCTTCAGCTTCTATAAAGCAAAGCATTTGTCATGCTTTCTGTGACTTACTGACATGATTTTCAGCCAAGCAGATTGCCAAGTTAATTACAGAGCTCATTTCTTTTGGATGTAAGCCTGGCTTTAGGGCAGCCTGCCTTTCTTTAATACATATTTCTCCCAGCCACACTTTTAAAAAGAGAGGACTCGATTGCAGAAATCTTGAAGTACTGGGTTTCGGTCACTTTAGTGAGTCTTATATACATATTCATATTTTTGGTCCTTGGCTATTTAAGCCCTAGAGTGAGTAGCATAAAATATGCACAACTTGCAACTGTTGAAATATAGTGAATAATACTGAATTATATTGCATGTTAAATACAGCAAATATATATATTTCAGCTAGTATATTGAATCTTGATTCAGACTACATTCTGTGATATGAAGAAACTGAATCTTTCTCTTCTACACCATGAAATTCCTACTATCATAATATTGCATTTAGAAAAGGTTCTCTTCATATTCTTGGGAAATAATATACTCTGGTGCAGACTAGGATATCATGCATTTTTAACTGCTTTTTAAAAATGCATACAACTCCACAAATCACTTGTTTAATAGAAAATAAAATTTGATCCTAAAAGCATTTGATCAAGTTATCACTTTCACTACTTCCACCAGATCCACGTTCAGAATTTTGCCAAAGCAAAATCCATTCTTTTTCATTTAAATTCAGTTCAGTCCCCATCTGCAGGGATGGGGCCTAATGGAATGGTTTAAACCAGTGTTTTATGTGCCATTTACAAGTCAACATATAATATATGAAAATTATTTTGTGCATTCCAAGTGTTTGATAAATGTCAAGCATTATTGTATGTTTTCATAAATTCTGATATTGCTGTCCTTCAAATCTTGAGTTCCATTTAGACACATTGGTCATAAATTCTCACCAAATTATTTGCTCTTACTATCCTGAAATGAATAATTTGCTTATATGAAATGTCTACAACCTTGAATCTAGCAAATTTATTATATTAACCATTTTTATTAAAACACCCTTTTTATAAGAAGATATGTGTATGTCAAGCATATGTAATATCAAAATATTCATGTTTTTAATAACTGTATAGAAACAAGAAAATTATTTGCCAAAATAAAATAAAGGAATTTGACCTAGCAATTTGAATTTTAACAAATAGTTTCTAGGAAGCAAAAAAGATAATAAAAGAGATTTCTATTAAATAGTTGGTTTTATTCATTCAATCTATTTAGGCAGGATAAGAAATTTTATGGTACTATCAATTTCCCTCAGGCTAGAAGATGTTCATTTTCTGTTATAATGCCCGCTTTTTGGAATATTCTCCCTTCAGAGATCAGAATGGCCCCAACTGACATTTTTAAAATCTGGTTGTACGTTGTAGCCATAATAGCATAGAATTGCTGCTCAACACTGTCCTTATATACTCCCAAGATATTGCAATGGAGTTCGGATTAGACAAATGTGCCACCTGACCATAAAATTGGGGGGGAGGGGAGGGAAAATTGAAGGAATCAAAATGCTTCATAGAAATAACTTCAAGAGACTGGATGACACAATCACTACAAATAGTATTCTAGAATAACAATAACAACAACAATGAGGACCACTTTTTGGTGACTCTCTGATTCTATGCCATTGGCACACATAGGTATTTTCCTTGAAAAGCTATAATTAAACTCCAAAGATCACCTGGCTTTCAAGCATAAACCATCCATAGAACAGTTACTGTATGTTTCAACATGTCCTTTGTTTTGAATTACAACTTTTTTCCCCCTAGGCATTAAATGTGCTGGCATTTAGGGGCTCATGAGCTCTTGGACTCAAAATACCTGGAAACTAAATTATGGAAAACTACAAAGTTCCTTGGAAATCAGGAGGGGTTTGATTGGTTCATGTACAGTGTGGATTTTAAGTCTGAGATTTAAATGAGGTAATGTTCTAGAAACTTTCTTTTAAATATGCAATGTACCCTGTTTGGTATGGCATTAATTTTAATTAGGTTGGCACAGTTTAACTCCTTTATAATTCTTTGGTAATCTTTACAAATAAATAAACTCCACTGAGTGCAATTTTGTCATTAAAATTAATTTTCTTGTAACACTTCTAAAACTGCATGCTTATGTTAATTTTTCCCTAAATCCTGTAGGACTTCTTAAAATTCCACCCTAAATGAATGATAGCAGGAACATACAGTGACCCTTTGAACTAATCAACCTGTAAGACCAAGCTTCTGTTTGTTTGTTTTTTAAAAAATAATCTAATCTCAGAGGAGTAATATATGTTAAAAACTTTTAAAACAATTTAACACATAAACCCCAGTTGGGAAAGTCTGTACAGTTGTGATAACAAGGTATCAAGTAAGGTATGTCATATTCCCCACACTTTTAAAGCAGATATGAAAGCTATGACTTGCCATGAAAAAGCATTTGCTGTAAAATGGCCTATCATCCCTTCACATACTTAAAAGAGGCACAGAATGAACCTTTAGGATTTATTTTTCACATGAAAAAAATAGTTTAAGACTATTTTCAAAATTATCCTTATGAAAACATGAAACATTCCTTTCTGTAATAACTCTTAGCTCATTTTCACTGTGTTATTGTGCATAGCATATATTGCTGCACCTGACTTCTATTTATGAACTGGGTGAGATGCAGAAAGTTTCTATCAATCAAAATCTTAGGTATTTTTTTCCATATTACCCTAGCATTATCCTCTATGATTATCTGTTCAAGATTAGTCACTGAGCTTTCAAGGTTACTTGCTATGTGGCTGTTTAATAAAATTAAAAGAATGATCTCTGCATGTCTTGTACTACTGAGCTATGGAAGTTACTTTGGTGATAATGACCCTTTGGTAAGATGAAATACTTAACTATGTAATTAATAATACTTTATTTGTGGTCACAGACCACAACTCAAGTACAACAAAAGAAGAACATGGGAAAATTATTCATGAACAATTGGTCACCAAAAACTTGACTAAGGGGAATTACAGCATTCTCCTCTGATGGTTACAGCTCTTAAAACAAATTTGGAAACCAAAGAAGTGATATATGAGGAGCCATCCCCTTAACTATGTAATGTACCTAACTATGCATCTGAGAATGGTCTATTAGCTGTATAATATATGTGTATAGCAATCAATTGTGGGGCTAATATTTAGATTGGAATGTCACATCTTCACAAGATATCTGTATGGACCATTAGCTGGAAATACCAGAATAAAAACAGCAAATGGCTATATACCATGGCCAATATTGGTATGATCCTATTTAAAAACATTGATTCCAATTTTAATTCCAACAGCTAAGACTAGGCGGAATCTATTGAAATTAAGTAGGTTTAAATATCTAGCCAATCATAACATCCCTCCCTCCCCAAATCTTGTTGAATTACAGTTCCCCAAATCTTTCCCAACTGAATTTATTGATACAAGCTGCTGGGAATTACAGTCCAGGCAATATTCTATGGATAGAGATTCCTTGTTTCTTAAATAATATATGCAAATCCTTACTTTACTTTCTCATATATGGCTTGCATTACATTCTAGTAGCAAATTAAAACATGAACTATAGTACTAAAAACTCTCTGTGTACTATCCCTCCTATTTGCCTGGTATTTTTATACACTTATTATACAAATATGAGTTTTCAGAATCTTAAAACTAAAATTTACTTTTTCTTTTGCAACGATTACAAAACATAAAATTAACCAGTTTATCTTTATTTAAATTTGTTTGTTAATTATTAAATTTGTATGCCTAAATCCCAATGACTCTAACTGGGTCATGAGTAAAAAGAACATTTAAAAAATCTGAAAAACAGGTTATAAAAGTTTATTACCAAAATTTCTGCCATTATAAATTGTTAGTCTCAGAACTTTGGTTTCGACATTGGTTAATGTATTAATTTCCTACACTTTTAATTTTGCATTAATGTAATTTTCTGATTGTTAGAGTAAATTAAACCATATCTTCATAGATATTAAACCATAATAAAGATCCTTTATGATCTTGCTTATTTCCCAGGTCTTTGGTGAACGAATGCTCTATAATTAAGTAAAAATACTTGATCACTCTTGTACAGCTTATTTTTAAAAGGCATTCAAGTCAAGTTCTTCCATAAATATAAAGACGAATAAAAACCCTCTGCAACATGTAGGTTTCCTACCTAGTCAACCTTACTTTCAGCGGCACACAAGCTAGAGATAACTGGAATTGCCATTAGAGCCATTTGACCATTGGGGAATCATTATAAAGTCATTGGAAATAGAAGACAGTGTTAAAAAGAACCAATTCCTCATTACAAGTAGTCCTTGACTTACAATAGTTCATTTACTGACTGTTTGAAGTTACAACAATAAAAAAGTGAGTTATGACCGTTTCACATTTACAGCTGTTGCAGCATCCTCATGGTCACGTGATCAAAATTCAGACACTAAGCAACTGACTCATATTTATGACTGTTACAATATCCCGGGGTCATGTGATCCCCTTTTGTGACCTTCTGGCAAGCAAAGTCAATGGAGAAGTCAGATTCACTTAACAACTATGTTACCAACTTAACTACAATTATTCACTTAACAACTGTAGCAAGAAAGATTGTTAAATGGAGCAAAATTCACTTAACAAATCTTTCACTTAGCAACAGAAAGGTTGGGCTCTATTGTGGTTGTTAGTCAAGAACTACTTGTACTTAGCTAGCAAAACTCAACTTCCTCTTGCATAAATATTGTATTATAATTTCTTAATTATATTTGGTTATAGTCAAATATGTTACATGTTAAATCTATTCTTAAAGCAAAAAAGATGAGATATATTTCAAAAGCATAAAAAATAAATATTAGTTACATTTATATGGCATCTTATTACCAAAATCTCTGCTGCTTTTTCCCTTTTGTCAGTGGTGTTAATCTGAATCAGTTGTTTCTTTTCCACTGTTGCTGACCCTCAGCAATATATGTAAGTTGCCAATATCAGAAACATGTAAATTTTGGTACAAAAATATAAAATACTGGATGGTACCAAGGAATTATAGTCCCCCCCATTGTACAGTGAATTATAAAATTAATGAAATAAAATAAAGAGAACACATAATTTACTCATTAATTGCCTTAAAGCTTCATTAGTTATTTCATTGCCAATACAAGCACAAAACTGCTTCATTATACCTATGATATAGTTATCATTACCTTGTTTTAATGTTTTAATGCATGTGTTTTCCTGCTTCATTCCTGAAGAACACTATTTCATAAAATTTTAGCTTATGATTACTACCAGTGGTGGTACTCTACCGGTTCGGCTCGGTTCAGCCAAACCAGTAGTAAAAAAACAGCTACCGGTTATGCAATGTAACTGTACTTGAAACTGTACATGAAATGGATGCACAAAAAATTTGTAAACCAACCGACACACTGCTTGTATACTTATGGAAGAAAGTTTGATGTTTTGATGTTTTGTTTGTTTATGTTTGTCTTTAAAAACCAATAAAATTTACAAAAAAAAAACACAAACAGCTGCCGGTTTGGCCGAATTGGTATTTCTTTTTTTTCCTCCTGATGATCAGCTGTTCCAGTGATCAGCTTTGTCAGGATCCCCTTCACTGTCTTACTGCTTCACCCAGGAGGCTTCCCTGAGGCCCAGAAGGCAAACGAATGGAGCGTGAGGGGGTGCTGCAAAAAAGAAGCCGCACCCATCCAATCACATGGCCATGCCCACCTAGCCACGCCCACCTAGCCATGCCCACAGAACCAGTAGTAAAAATATTTGTATCACATCCCTAACTCCTACTTGTTTCTGACCAACACTTCATTTGTTGTAAGGTAACCACAGCAATTTATTGGCTAATTTGCAATGAATGGCACCTTCAATTGAGCTGTAACTAGAAAGCTGCTGGTTTAAAAGTTCACAGCACTTACAGCACTAAACACAATAGGAAGAAATAGGAAACCCAGAAAGAAAAATATATTTTTAATTTTTTCATCAACAAGCAACATGCTGCTTACAAAACCTATTGTGATGATGTTATAACAGCATTTAGGGAAAAGGTGGGCCCAGCAGTCTTTACAAAAACAGTAACAGTAAAACACAAACAATAATAGAATTTTTAGGGGGGGGACTGTTTTGCCTGCATGTAAATGCATTTTGATGCTTTAAATATATAAATTCCTAATATTAAGTATGCATGTGTGTACATACACACACAATGTAACTACACATATATGTTCAGGAATGTTCATCCATAGGAAGTAAAGGATTGGCAATTGCTTTTGTGAAAACAGAAAGTTAGGAAAGTATAGTCAAGGTCAAGCCATCATAAACACAGGAGGAACAGTTTAAATAAATGTAGATATGCCAAAAACTTGTATTCCTGCAAACATGTTTAATTACCTCAAATACAAACACAATGTAGAGGTGGTATTCAGCAGATTCTGCCCAGTTCTGGAGTCTGGTAGCGCAAATTTTGAGTAGTTCAGAGAAGTACTTCTGACTGGAGATTTTACAGTATCCTTCCCCTGTCATGCCCACCAAGCCATGCCCACAGAACTGGTAGTAAAAAAAATTGAATCCCACCACTAACTACGTAAATATGAAGTTTATCTATTCTTTCCATGAGTCATTCAAAAGCATTTTTAAGAATAAAGGTGACCAAGCTGCATGTGAAAATTTCACATTTATAGAAAACTAATGCACTAGGTTCATCATAAGGCTCAAAGAGTTTACTGTATGTCTCCAAGCAGAAAAATGTTATAGATTCTCCACTGCCTGCTCTTTATATGCTATCTGTCCTGTTCCACAAATTTGGAGATACTTTAAAAATAGATTTGATGCTTTAAGGAGTAATGTAACTTAGCTCGATCAACAATGGTTTAAATTCAAGGGTTAGGAAATGTCTATCATGTAAAGAGCACCAATTGAAACATGAGAATCCACTGAAAGAGCCCATGCTTCTTTGATCAATTTTTTCGATGAGTTAACCATGTCATTTCCCCCTCCCTCCATGAAATTTTACATTTATTTATTTATTTATTTGTCAATCAGTTACAAGATAATAGATATAAGTATAAACATGAGTAAGAATACAGGAAATAGGTACGAATAAATGGGGACAATAGGACAGGGATGGTAGGCATGATGGTGCACTTACGCACACCCCTTACAGACTTCTTAGGAATGGGGTGAGGTCAATAGTGGTTAGTTTGAGGTTAAAGGAGTGGGGGTTAGAGGATGTAACAACAGAGTCAGGTAGTGCATTCCAGACATTGACCACTCTGTTGCTGAAGTCGTACTTTCTGCAATCAAATTTGAAGCGGTTTACATTGAGTTTGTATCTGATGTGTGCTCTTGTATTGTTGTGGTTGAAGCTGAAGTAGTCATTGACTGGTAGGACATTGTAGCAGATAATTTTGTGTGCTACGCTTAAGTCTAACCATAGGTGGCATAGTTCAAGGTTGTCCAAGCCCAAAATCTCAAGCCTGGTGATATAGGGGATTCTGTTGCAAGCAGAGGAGTGTAGTAGTCTTCTTGTGAAATACTTCTGGACTCACTCGATTGTATTAATGTCTGATATGCAGTGCAGATTCCAGACTGATGAACTGTATTCAAGTATTGGTCTAGCAAAAAATTTGTATGCTCTAGTTAGCAATTCGATATTTCCAGAGGAGTAGCTTCGTAAGATTAGATTTACAACTCTTAATGCATTTTTGGCAATGCTGTTACAGTGAGCTCTGGTGCTTAGGTCATTTGATATGAGAACTCCAAGGTCCTTGACAGAGTGAGGATCATTACCGAGGTCATACCCACCTAGTTTGTATTTGGTGTACTGATTTTTTTACCAATGTGTAGGACAGAGCATTTGTTGGTCAAGATTTGATGTTGCCAGATGTTTGACCATTCAGACACATAATCAAGGTCGCTTTGAAGGATAGTATGATTGCATTGATTGCATACAACTAAGAAGAAAGCAATACTCAATAGTCAGTAGTTTTATGTTTTTAAAAATTATTTCTCATTCCCCAAAATGAATGAAAAATAAAGCACACTGAACAAGGACAGATAGTGATATCCTTTCCCTCTCATTAAGGAAACTTTGAGAGAGAAAGCCACACAGCATTCGTTTAGCATCAGCCTAAAACTGGACCGACCAGCACCACAAAGTGAATTCATCTTGATAAAGTTAGAGAAATTCTTCTTCATCCCTAGGATGTTCTGTTACTATTTGCATCAAAAAGGAGAAATTGATAGCACGGAAAGACTGATACGTAGAAACATAAAGAGAAAAGGCTTGAGCACCCAACCCTGCCTTTCAGAGCAGGAGATCTTGGTGGATTTTGCTTTCATGCTTCCTTTGGAAACTCCGGCTTTTGTTACAATGCAGCATTAAAAATCCTTAAAATACACTGTCTGCATATGAAATTAGAGTGCCATTATTACTTACATATGTTCTGCTGACACCCCCATGTGGCTGTTTCATGAACAATGTTACCAGCATTGTGATCTCACAAAGTTAGTGTTATTTTTAAATAGTCCAATATCTAAAGATAAACAACAACAATACAAGAATACTACATTGTTTAGTTTACAGGAATCATAGCGAAGTTAGTCACAAACGAGATCTTTAAACTGAGACTTAAGGTTATATATAATACAGTATACTTCAAAAAGAGCTTAATTTAACTTATGAAGACTTTTAAGTATGTACCCAAAAGCCTGCCTTCTTATATTTATAAGCTTAGAATTTGTTGATGAAATGGAAATTAAATAAATCATGAGGAATGTTTATCAATTCAGATTTTGCCCCAATTGGATTTATTACTATATCAAATGCAGCGGCATCCAGTGGTGTTTTACCTGAGGAAAAGCATGCAGTTCAAAATTCAAACAAAAAATAAAATGTAAATTAAACCTCAAAATATGTACTAAGAATTTTGGACTCATTTAAGCATTATATGACATAAAACAATTTTCATAGATCTGTCCGGAATCTCAGCTGTTTCACATTGAAGGGGTCATACCTGGGCTTGGAGCACTTTTGTACAGTTTTGGGTGCTATGCCAGTAATAATCCTTTCTGGAGTAGAGAGTCTATTTACTCAAATGTTAGTTATTGGCCAATAGGATGATGCAAATTTACTACATGCTTCTTCCCTCACCACATATGACAATAATAGTAGTAGTTGTTGTTGTTGTTATTATTATTATTATTATTATTATTATTATTATTATTATTATTATTATTATTATTATTATTATTATTATTATTATTATTATTATATGCTTCACTACACCTTTAACAAAGCAGAGGGCAGTTTAGGATATAGGCAACTATTACTGTTAATTTTATATCTGTTATATACATTCTTTTTCTCTCTATTTTTCCTTGTGTCTTGTTTGTAGTTTTTGGGTTGTTGTTGTTTTTAATTCTGTATTTTATATTTTGTCCTCAGGGGGAAGAAATTTTTATTTAAAAAAAAGCACAGAATAGAAAAGTAGTGATTTGAATATGTATATATCCCATGTTTCAAACCATCAACCTTCTATTTACAAGACAAAAGTTATAGCCACTATGCATTCGTAGTAAAATATAAACCCAAGAGATATTAGAAATTATGATAACCACTGTTTTAGTTGAAAGGCTCTTCCTACCTCTGCACAGCAATCAATGAACTGCTCGGGTGGGCTCGAACAAACTGAAATACATTGTTTGCAATGAACAGAAGTTCTCTAGAGACAATGCATGGGAAAGTATATTTTGGAAATAGATTGGTGGGGGGAGGCTCTGAAATGACTTTATAGTTGGAATTAATAGAGGTGACACTGTCCATTTCTACAATCCAAAAAGAACTGCTGCCTCTTTCTTGTGATTGAGCAACCATGCAATAGATAACTTGATTTTTGCTCAAGTTTGATTTTTATGTAAATCTTTAACACCATTCATTTATTTTATGCATCCTTTTGGTTGGAGAAAGTGCAGAAGCTTCCCAAACAAGGAATGAAGAAAATGCCAAAGAACTCCCTGCATCTCTGGCATACTGAGATATGCATAATTTTTGATTTTAATTCAAATATAACGAATGTCTGCTACTATTCACTGATAGCCAGCTTAACAATAAACTTTGCATCCAAGACAACTATCTTCTAATGAGTGTTCCTGCTGAATTAAAGTTTCCAACAAAGTTTCTTCAGTTGATTTGTTGTCATTAACTATTGCAGGCGACTTTACAATGCTATGTTGTGAATAGGAAAAATAAGGATAAAGTATTTTAAAATAGACTCTTATTTTGCTTATGCTTAGATGTAGACAAGAAAATAAAAGAGACATTTCAGATGTATATAAAATAGTAAGCATTTAAGATATCTGATCACAGATAATTTCATGCATCTCAGCATCCATATTTGAAGTTTCTTCTCCTGAGGCACCCTTCACCTCTTTGCTTTTTTAAATTTTGAAAAGTTTCTCAATTTAAACTTCATAAACAATCTAATTCAGGCTCCAAAGCAGGTCTTAATGCGAAGTTTTGAAGGCTGATGTGCTGCTCCTAACAAATGAACTTTTCTTTCAGTTGTTAGCTGTGGTCCTTTACTTCAACCATGTCAACTTTTAGGGTTTTTGTACTGAGGTACAGGACTGAAGTCTTAATAACCTTCTGCAATGATGCTTAAATATTTCATATGAACTTGAAATAAACCTTCAATTATTTTTATAGTCTCCTTAATAGCATTCTTTCTTCATAGTGGTGTTTACTCAATGTGATTGAAATTGCAAACAGAAGCAAAAACTGTAATAACTCACTTGCCAGCTCTTAAGTTTGCACTTTTTCATATGAAAGGCAGATTTTATCAGAAAGGCACAGATATAAACATTTCTCATAAGATAGCTGAAGAGGGAGTTATTTTCAATTTCCATAGCTAAGATGTTTTTCAACAAATTTTCAGTGTTAAAAATATGTAAGTAGGCTTTAATTCTTGTTCCAATTATATAATTAATAGGTTTATACAGTCCGTATATGTGTAAATTAGTACATGCATATGATTCCAATAAAAGACAATATTTGTAGCTCAGGGTTGAAATGAGGGGTCCTAGGTGCTCTCTGAGTTTGGTTGTTTACTTGCAGACATTTCATTATCCAAACTAGATAACAACATCAATGCACTGATGATGTTACCTAGTTGGGTAATAAAACATCTGTAAGAAAACAACTATGCTCAGAGAGCATCAAAGATCCCTCAATGCATATGATTTACAAAAAAATTCCATCTAGATGAACAACTATATTGGCTTCAAATTAAGTCAAAATATGTACAATGCAACTGGGTTAAACTATTTGGGATAACACATTTGAATGCTTTTTAGGAATTTGTAGCAATACATGCTGTTTCTTTCACTGTATCAGGGCACTTGTATTTTGTGAAAATATGGAACAATCTTTCTAAAGAGTTAGCTTGAACATTTGTATTTGTTTTCTCATCTACCTGTACCTTCCACCACAGTTCTAAAACTTTTTAGTTGGTATTTTCCTCTTATTCAAATACAACTCTGTGAAAGCTACATATTTACAGATCTATATTTGGGCATTTTGAATACACATGATTAGGATTTTTTCATATATTCAAAAATTGTAAAAGTTATTAAAAACACATGTTACCTGCTCTACTGATTTTCCATTAGGCAATAGACCTAATAATAGGACAAAAGAGACTATATATATAGTGTAAATAAAATATAATGATTTGTTTAAACATTTGGAAGGCTGACAAAATGCAGAACTTTTTTAAACTCAAGCTTAATATTGGAAGCTGGATTCATAACTTCTGTTTTATCTGTGACACCTACATCTGAAGTACAGTGACACTACATCTGAAGTATGTTATGTGGTATCTAGAACAGGCTTTTCAAAATTTAATATTGGGGTTTGGATGTGTCTCCCTCATAAAATCATCTGAAACTTTAGCTGGACAACAGTTAATGTAAAGTTATTTACAATAGCAATATAAAAAGTCCAATTTGAGCTGAGTCTGTGTTCTTGTAGACAAAGGGATGTTGAAACCACAGCTCATGTCCTTTCACCTAGTTACATAGTCCCCTCAGACTTGTTTTATAACTCCTCACCTGGTAAAATATCTGTGAAATTCTAATTTCTTTTATGTACTGCTGTTAGTATCAGATCAACATGATAAAGTTTATTTGAATGTAGTTAAATTCTACTGTACTAACTTTAAAACTAGGCAAGTTTTGGCTGCCCATTGATGATCTCACCACTACCTGTAAAATATTCTGTCATGTTCTGTTTTCTTCTATTTTATTTTAATATTTTAATTTTCAAGTCTGGTCTGTGATCCTAATAAAAGAATTAGTGATACAATAGCAATGTCATAAAATGTTCAGTCTTAGGATGCTTCATTACAGTCTAAAGCCTCAGTCTCTGGATAATTTCTATTTTTGTTCTTTCTTCATTTTTTTCTTATACTGTAAAATTTTGGCATCTTCTTTCTTAATTATATATTTCATTGTTTTATCCTTATTTCATTGTAATGTTTTACATTACAAATAATGTATAATCCAGAAAAAATAAACTTAGCTAATAACATTGAAGTTTTTAGTTTCCAACTCTGGCATATTCTGCTGTTATATGTAGTTCCCTAAATCTCTATAACAAATAAGCTTCCATATCACTCTAACTCTATATTTTATGCTTGAAGAAGGTGAACATATTAACTAAATCTCAAAATGTTGGTCTATGAGCAAATCCTTCACCCTTGACTGTCCTTTCCTTTTGAACCATATTCCTAAATTTAAATTATATTTTATTTAATGTTTACATAGTTCTAAAACTATAGTATGGTTAATAAATTTAAAACATTGTATGTGGGGAAACAATGTTTATGTAGTATATACTGTATTTTATTATTTTTTTAATGCCCAAAGGTACATAAACACTTTTTCTCGTAAAGCTCATATCCTTACACTAGAAGGGGTCTAGCTGGCATGTCAGAATAGCAAAGGGCCCCAAGCTGAAGGAAAATATAATGTTTAATTAGCACCCTCAAAATTGTAGTAATGCAGGAATAGGAGTTCTTTTCACTCTCAGTAGTCTCCACAGTGGTTTAAGCTTATGCTGAAAAACACTGTTCATGATTATTCTTTACAAAATGGCATATCTTTAGTTGAATAAAAATAACTTAGTTTATTTACAATGGCAACACTGTATCAATTGCTTGCTGTGTTCAGTCTATTGTTTTTTGAGAAGTCAAAAACCTCACACATGCACACCACCCAGCAACCTTCTGAGTGTTTCTGAGTTCTTTGTTGATGTATGAAGCACTGACTTTTCTTATCCAATTTGCTGCATAGGAACATATATCATATATATATCATATATACATATATCATATATATCATATATAGCCATAGCCAAACCTCTAAGCATAATCTTTGAAAAATCTTTCAGGACCAGCTCCTTGCCTAACCTATGGTCACAAGCCACAGTCATCCCCATCTTCAAAAAGGGAGACCCAAGCCTAGTTGAAAATTACAGACCAATCTCCTTATGCTGCGTCACCTGTAAAGTCATGGAATCAATTATTAACCAATCCATCATCCTCCACTTAGAGACAAACAACCTACTCTCCAATAAACAATTTGGTTTCAGAAAAAAACTATCCTGTAATCTGCAACTCTTACACTGCAAAAACATATGGACGACACAACTCGACCAGGGCAAAGCAATAGACGCAATCTACATAGACTTCTGTAAAGCCTTTGATTCAGTGGTACACGACAAACTACTCCTAAAAATAAAATCCTATGGTATCTCTGGACAACTGAATAACTGGATAGAAGCATTCCTGGAAAACAGACAACAAATGGTCAAAATTGGGAGCGTCCTATCAAATTATGTACCTGTCAATAGTGGTGTCCCCCAAGGCAGTGTTCTAGGACCAACTCTCTTCATACTCTACATAAATGACCTCTGTGATCATATTAAGAGCAATTGCGTTCTTTTCGCTGATGATGTAAAGCTGTTCAATACCACAGACAATACTGCTACCCTACAAAAAGATCTTGACTATGTATCAGAATGGTCAAACAAATGGCAACTTCAAATCTCAACAAATAAATGCTCTGTCTTACATATTGGCAAAAAAATCAGAAAATAAAATACAAGCTGAATAGTCAAGATCTTGTTGATGACCCAAGCTCTGTAAAGGACCTTGGAATACTCACCTCTAATGATCTAAGTGCTAGAGCCCACTGCAACTACATAGCCAAAAAGGCATTAAGAGTTGTTAACCTAATCCTACGTAGCTTTTTCTCTGGTAATATCACACTACTAACCAGAGCATACAAAACATTTGCTAGACCAATACTCGAATACAGTTCATCAGTCTGGAACCCACATTACGTATCTGATATTAACACAATTGAGAAAGTCCAGAAATATTTCACAAGAAGAGTTCTCCACTCCTCTACTCGTTGTAGAATACCTTATGCCACCAGACTTGAAATTCTAGAACTAGAAAACCTTGAATTACGCCGTCTTCGGTCTGATTTAAGCATGGTATATAAAATCATACATTGCAATGTCCTACCTGTCAATGAATACTTCAGCTTCAACCATAACAACACAAGAGCACACAATAGATACAAACTCAAAGTTAACCGCACCAAACTTGATTGCAGGAAATACGACTTCAGCAATAGAGTGGTCAATGTCTGGAATACTCTACCCGACTCTGTAGTTTCTTCCCCAAACCCCAAAAACTTTAACCTTAGACTGTCTACTATTGACCTCACCCCTTTCCTAAGAGGTCTGTAGGGGGCGTGCATAAGCGCACCAACGTGCCTACCGTCCCTGTCCTATTGTTTCTCTTATTCTTCTTTTATTTTTCTTATATGTACCCATTTCATGTATTCACAACTATGTATACACTTATACTTATTACCTTGTAAACAATTGGCAAATCAAATAAATAAAAATAAATAAATAAAAAAATAAACTTTACAAGTAGTACTGTCTAGTTTTCGCTGGATACCAGAACAAACACAGATGTTTTCACTGTGGTCAGATCTAAATAAATAAAATGAAAGTTCTAAGTTGCTAATTTTCAAACTAGTGAAGTTGGTTTTCTGGGCTTATCTTTTATAAGATAATAGATAGATAGATAGATAGATAGATAGATAGATAGATAGATAGATAGATAGATAGATAGATAGATAGATAGATAGATAGAGATGGATAGATAGATAGATAGATGGATAGAGATAGCAATAGCACTTAGACTTATATACCACTTTACAGCCCTGTCTAAGTGGTTTACAGAGTCAGCATATTGCTCCCAACAATTTGGATAGATAGATTTAGATAAATAGCTAGCTGGATAGATATAGACAGATAATTGTTATAAAAGCAAAATATTTTATTAATAAATCAATGTTCAGTAGTATTTTTGGTGTTTCTTGACTTTTCTCACCCACCAGGTGAAAGTCTTATATAACATTACCACATGGAAGAAAACAACAACTCTTTATTTAGAGTGTTGTACTTCAAACAATTGAAAACACTCTGTGCAATGACTTTATATTTTTCCCAGCTGTCAGTTTTGTTACTGAGACAGAGCATGTTTCTTCTAATATCCAGCATTTCTCTCTAGAGAGGATGTGCTCAGCAGCTGTGCAAAAGGCAATTCCATTTTGGTGCATTCCTTTCATAAAAAGATAAATAGTATTGCCTACTATACAGGCCTGGGTTGGATGTTTATGGGCATGTTATTGCTTGTTCATAGCATTGTTGTGAGCTCTAGTGAAATTCCAGTCTAAGGGCCTTAAGTGGCATATCCAGGAAACTGCTAGTTACAGTTATCCCTTGCTCTCACCACAGCCTTAAGTCTGTTTATTCCTTCATCATTACTGCAGACTTGTCTTTTTCTTTGTTGTTACTCCTGTACAAGAAATGGAAACAGTGGATTTTTAAAGAAAACAGAAAAAAAGAGTTAAGATCCATTTCAGTGAATAAATAAGAGGGCTTTATAGATAAAAAGAAAAAAAACATGAAG
The DNA here is from genome assembly GCF_049901735.1 of Notechis scutatus. Classification (NCBI taxonomy): domain Eukaryota; kingdom Metazoa; phylum Chordata; class Lepidosauria; order Squamata; family Elapidae; genus Notechis; species Notechis scutatus. The sequence continues at coordinate 43,364,584 of NC_142013.1, forward strand.
AATTGAATTATATGCTGAGTGAACTTGCATATGTAGGCTGTCTAATTGACTCAGTTCATGATCTTTATAACTTTTTTAATAAACCAAAATTGTCTAGTTTTCCACAACAGGTTAAGTCATAATAAAAGTTGTTAGGGTTTTAGGATTAACCCTAGAAGAGTATTGCAGCAGTAGTCAAGCCAGGAAGCCAAAGGAGAGCGGAAGGGCCCCAGAGTATACACACACTGAACACAAACACTGTTTGTAGTTTAAATAGTTTTTAATCCAGTTAGAGTTTAAGCATTGTCATTCAGTCCATTAAGTCATTCACAGTATTTCCATCCAGTAAGACTCACTATTATAGTCCAAGTTAAGAGTCCTTGCAATATCTTTATCAGCCGATAAAGATATCTTCTCCTCCTCCGGTTTCACTCTCCAGAGAAACAAACGCTGGATATTCAGTAGAGTTACGCAGTAAATCAGCAAACAGTAGCAAACAATAACAGTTCAGTCACAGGCACTCACAGTCAGTAATCACAGTTAGTCGCAGCAGCACACAGTTACAGTAAGACAGTAACCTTTCCAGCTTCTAATGCTTCCTTATATTGTAACTTCTAACCGCACCCTTAATCGGCTAATTGCCTGCTGCATTGTGCTTAAAGTGATAAGCACTTAAACCATGATATCTAAGTTTTATATATTTATTCACCCAAACCATATTTGGTATCAATGTTATACCTAACATACTCCCCTTTTGAGTGAAATAAATATATAATACCTTTACAATCTAATCCCATATTTTCACAACTCTCCTGGTGCTTACTGGCACCTTGGGCTTTAGTAAAATTATCAGCTAAATTGTCCTCCGACATACAGTACTCTAGCTGAATCATCTTACTTCTTACAGATTGTCTCACGTTTAGGTATCTTAGATCTGTATGCTTGCTCCTTGTTTTTACTCCAATATTTGTGGCCATTTGAATTGCTGCCTGATTATCTTCATGTATAATTATAGGATAATCTACAGTTATACCTATATCAATTAACATTTGTTTATACATTATTAATTCTGTACATAACAATGATAAACAGGAGAATTCTGCCTCCATAGTGAGACAAACTTATATGCTGTTGTCTTATTGACTTCCAGCCTATTAATGTATTACCCAGCATTATGGCTGTTCCTGAAGTCGACTTTCTAGTGTCTCTTTCTGATGCAAAGCTAGCATCTGCATAAGCACTCAAAATTAAATCACCCTTTGGTTCTAAATACAATGAATAATTCATTGTCTTTTAAGATATCTTAATATCCTCTTAGCTGCAATCCAGTGTCTTTCACATGGTGCAGAATTGAATCTAGCCAACTGATTCACGCAGTACGAAATATCTGGTCTAGACCAATTACTAATATAACTCAAACTACCAATTAAAGATTGATAAATCACCTTATCAAACTCAGGGCTTTGTACATCAGTGTTGCTAAACTCCTGACTCATTGGAGTCTTAGCTGGCTTACAAAGCTCCATCTTGTAATCTTTTAGTAATTTGCTTATCTTATCTTCCTGAGATATCTTATAACCTTTCCGTGTTTTCTTTATATTCAAACCGAGATACTTCTTTATCTCCCTAATTGCTTGATCTTTATTCTCTTTCCTAATGATGCTATTATTTTATTTGCTTCATCATTAGTTTCAGTTATCAAAGCAATATCATCTGTGAATAGTAATAATAATGATACTTTCCCATTGGTCTCCCTCTTAAACAGACATGGATCGGCTAAACCAGCTTTAAATCCTATATTGTCTAGTTCCTTTACAATATACTGGTTCCATTCATAGCCTGATTGTTTAAGACCATAGAGGCTTTTCTTTAACAACCAACAATCATTATTATTCTTACTTTCACTTTTAATACCAACAGGTTTTTCATATAAATAATATGTTTTAATGGGGCGTGCAAGTAAGCAGTTTCCACATCTAGATGGTTAACTATATAGTTTTACTAGCTGCCCACACTAAAGCTGCCCTCAAGGTTGCTGCCTTAAGACTAGGTGCAAACACCTCATCGTAGTCATTGGCATTCTGCCTAAAACCTTGGGCTACTAACCTTGCCTTATGGATTAATTTACCATCCTTATCTGTTTTTACCTTAAATATCCATTTGCAGCCAATGGATTTCTTTCCTGCAGGTAATTTGGCATTCTCATACACCTTCATATCACTTAATGAATTCAGTTCCTTATTCATTGCTGCATACCATCTTTCTTTTTCCTTATTAGGATACTTTTTAATTTCTTCTACAGAATTAGGAACTTGATTAATCTGACACACTGTGTTAGCCTGGTACCTATCAGGCGGTCTAGATATACGTGTAGTTCTTCTGGGAATTACAGGGCTTACAGGAGGACTTTGTTGAACTACTACCTGTTCATCTTCCTCATCCTGTTCAGCTATTGAATCTGTTTCTTCCTTTATGGGCACTATTTCATCCTGTATTTGTCTCTTTACTTTATTTTTAAAGTTACAGGGATAACTAATGGGATTTCTATAGGATTCAATAATTACATCTTTATTGGCATCCTGTTCTAATTTCTCCCATCCTTCATGTTCTAGAAATTGGGCACTAGCACTACATAACACTTTAGATGTGCCTTTCTCCCAAAATCTATATGCCCTATGGTTTGCCTGATAACCAACGAAAAAAATCGTTTAGCTCTATTTTGCCCTTTTTTTCTGAGTTGTGCAGGAATATGCACCCATGCTGGTGCACCAAATGTGTGCAGGTAACTTAGGTCAGGTTTCCTGCCATGCCACCTGGTGAATGGTATTTCACCTGTTGTTGTATTAACAACGTTGTTCAATATGTTATTAGCACACATTGTAGCCTCCCCCACAAAGAATCAGGTAACCCAGAATCATTTAACATTGTTCTAACCATTGCCTGTAGTGTTTGGCCTCTTCTTTCAATAAAAGCGTTATGTTCTGGCCTGTATGGAGCAGACTTCTTATGCTCTATTCCAGCTACCTTAAGTCTGTTCTGGAATTTGTTATTAACAAATTCCGTGCCATTATCTGTCACCAGGGTTATCAGTTGCCGTTTAGACTTTCTTTCAGCAAACCTAAGCCAATTGAAAAAATGTTGATATGTTTCAGTTTTGCTTTTCATTAAATAGCAAAACCCATATCTAGAATAATGATCCATAATGCTCAGTATATATCTAGCACCCCCATACTGGGTTTCTTTGGACCTATTATGTCTGCAAATACTACTTCTAAAGGTTCTTTTGTTTTTAAACCATTTAGCCTATTTGCAGGCAATACCTTGCTCTTATCTTCACAGCAAACATTACAACGCAAATATTTATCACAAGGTTTTAACCTTATTCCTTCAGATAACTCAACTGTACGTTTTAGCATTTTAAAATTTACATGCCCCAAACGCCTATGCAATAAATGGATACATTCATCATGAGGCTTTATATTATTAAATACAGTTTGAGCCTCCCCTTTCTTACTATTATCTAAGACATATAATGTTCCATTTAAAGCTGCAGTTACCTTTTTTGTTATCTTTTCAATTATGCAATTATTATCTTTAAAAGTAATTACATAACCTAATTTATCTAATACCCTTACTGAAAGCAAATTAAACTTTAGTTGCGGTACATACAACATTTTTATATCCTGGTTTATGTCGGACAACGTGCAAAACCTTGACCTTTCGCTTTCAGGTTCCAGCCATTTGCAAGAGATATATGTTGAGAACTTGTAGACATTTTTATAAATTTTGTCTTATCTCTTGCGATGCAGTGGGATGCGCCACTGTCAACCACCCATAAATTATTCTTCACATCAGAGTTGCTAAACGTGGCTAGTTCAAATGCTTTCTTTGGCTTTTTACATTCTGGCTTTTTCTCTTTTGCAGAATCTTGCCAAATGTCCTCTGCCTCCACAATTAAAACACTTTTAATTGTGTATGCCGTTGAAGATAAATTCTCTTCTTCCAGGTGCTTTACTTTGCTTTGCTGGTTCTTTCAAACTTTGAAGATAATTTCTCTTCTTTCTTATCTTCTCTCAGCTCGTCACGCTCACGCCTCTTCTGGCTTCTTCTAGTAGCCTGCCTGTAATCTCGGTTAATGAGAGGCTTTCTTTTGGCAATACTTCTAACGAGTTACATAGTCATCATAGCTTTGATCTAATGAAGATAATATTATGTAGACTTGTTGCAGTTCATTAAATATAAGCTCTTTTTCTTGCAAATCTTGAAAAATGCTCTTCATACAGTTTAAATGAACTAACATATCTCCATTCCTCTGAAGATGCGTTCGAAAAAGCTTCCGTGTAAGATTTATATGTGCTCCTACACTGTCCCGAACATAAATCTTCCTGAGGTTCTCCCAGCAGTTTGCAGCATTTTCTTCTCCACGAATATGGACAAGCTGCTGATCACAGAAAGTCAGTCCTATGATGCATAAAGCCTGCTCATTCTTCAGTTTAAAGTCTTGTAACTTTTCTTTATCATCATCATCAGCAGGATCCCATCTACTCACATCTGGTGGGTTTGCTATAATGTCCCACAAACCTTCTCTGCGTAGAAGTAAACTACATTTCATTGACCATGAAACATAGTTTGTTCCATCCAGCCTGGATATCATGGACAGTTGTGACAAATTTACTTGTGCCATTACTCTTCAGATATTTTGACTATTTTAAACTAATTAAAACAGTTTGTTTTTACAGTAATGTGCAACTCACACCAACTCTCTCTGCTATATCCTGGTTAGTTAGACTATGCTGCTGGGCCCATAACCAATGTTAGGGTTTTAGGATTAACCCCTAGAAGAGTATTGCAGCAGTAGTCAAGCCAGGAAGCCAAAGGAGAGCGGAAGGGCCCCAGAGTATACACACACTGAACACAAACACTGTTTGTAGTTTAAATAGTTTTTAATCCAGTTAGAGTTTAAGCATTGTCATTCAGTCCATTAAGTCATTCACAGTATTTCCATCCAGTAAGACTCACTATTATAGTCAAGTTAAGAGTCCTTGCAATATCTTTATCAGCCGATAAAGATATCTTCTCCTCCTCCGGTTTCACTCTCCAGAGAAACAAACGCTGGATATTCAGTAGAGTTACGCAGTAAATCAGCAAACAGTAGCAAACAATAACAGTTCAGTCACAGGCACTCACAGTCAGTAATCACAGTTAGTCGCAGCAGCACACAGTTACAGTAAGACAGTAACCTTTCCAGCTTCTAATGCTTCCTTATATTGTAACTTCTAACCGCACCCTTAATCGGCTAATTGCCTGCTGCATTGTGCTTAAAGTGATAAGCACTTAAACCATGATATCTAAGTTTTATATATTTATTCACCCAAACCATATTTGGTATCAATGTTATACCTAACAAAAGTTCAAAAATAGTTAAATTTATTGAACAAAAACCATTATGTGAATGAGAACTGTACATGGCCAGAGTTGCAAAACCTAGGCTAAACATCTAGTTTGTGCCAGAATATGAATTATGTAAACCTCCAGATAGTGCCTTGTTAATCTGATAAAAGTGAAAGATGTTAAGATAGGTAGTTCATCAACATCAAAAACCAATAGATTCTCCTTATCTAATAGGTACAGTGTTGTAGCATTTATTCAGTAGTTCATGCAGGATCCTTTTTTTCTCTAACTGGTCATTCCAGGCATTGAACCAGGTACCACTTTGTACTAAAGCATTTACTTTGTCACTTAGTTATGGTCCTCCATATTATGCAAATATGGCAGAGAAAATAACAGTGGCATTCATAAAAGGAAATCAATTCATTTTAACTTCTTAAGGTTCTATCCTCACTAATAGATGTAATATAAGAACATTGATGAATTACATATTATAATTCTTCTGACCTCAAAGGGTAAGAACTTAAAAGCTTGTCATTAAGCAATTCATTTTTGCCTTGACAAATTGGAATTCCAGCTTTCTTCTAATTTTGATCACTTTCCCCAAGTTAGAAACCAATTTATTAGTTCACTTTGCTTCATGGTTATGGCAAAACTGTATTGTTCCCCAGACAATATTTCCTAGTGCTTTGCTTTGTATATTTTTAAAGAGATTCAAGTGCTGAGTTTTCATCATTGAAACTATACTATTTCCCAAGGAAGTTTGACATTAATATTAATAGTTACTTTTACTTTATTTTTAAAATATGTGCCAAAACTATAATTTCTTGTTTTGAAGTCTAGTAAAAATGATTCCATTTGGTTTGTCTAGTAGATTAATACACTTGTTTAAGTAGGGTTGGGAAAGACACCTGTATTTTCCAGAAGTTGCTGAATTATAACTGCCAACAGTTCCAACCAGCACACCTGATGGAATGGGTTGCTTAAAAATAATATTAGAGCAATAACTGGAGAACTACCATTTTTTTTAAAACTGGAAAATGTTAAACTGGTGACTTCTGAATTTTGTCCACTAAGATTCTATGCAAACTTTGAAATAATTTAAAATGCAGAAATTTGTCACTAAAGCAATTTTTAAGGTTCATGAACAAATCTTGCAAGCCTTTTCTTTAAACTTGCACAAAACTCTAAGGAACACCAGAAAAATGTTGTGGTCAGGTGTGATGAATTATTCATATAAATACTAAAATATTTCTTCTGAATCATTAATTTGTGTGTGGACTGGAGAGGAAAATCTAATGTTCATACCTTCCTTTAATTGTAATATCCCTAAGAAATAGAAAAAGAAGGGCAAGTTTAGAAGGGTCCAAGGCAAACCTGAAAGTCATCAGCTGCTTTAATGAATAGAAAAGAGTTCCATCTCCATGTAATTCAAGGGAAAAAGTTAAGTTATATAATTTATAATTTGTTAGATCTAGCTTAAAATGCCTACTCCAATTCCAAAATAAAGCTCAAAATGTTTAATTTAGCATTATTTATACTTTTTTTTCCTGTACTCTCATATAGATATTTAATGGCAATGGCAACAAGACTTAGACCTATACACCATTTCATAGTATAGCCCTTTACAGCCCTCTCTAAGCAATTTACAGAATCAGCATATTGCCTCCAACAATCTGGTGCTCATTTTACCAACCTTGGAAAGATGGAAAGCTGAGTCAAACTTGAGCTGGTCAGGACTGAACTGCTGGCAGTAGCCAGGGTTATCCTGCAACATTGCATTTTAACTGCTGTGCCACCATGGTCTAGATATTATGTACAACTGAAGCACTGTCAAATATTCCATGAATTTTCTGCTCTATAAGATTCCATTGTAAATGTTATTTTATTTTTTAAATATTCAACATAAGTATTTACAACAAAAAGTGTTATTTACAGCACATATTAATTATGTATTTTTTCATAATGAATATAATTTGCAGCAGTGGTATGCAAATCAGCTAAGTTATTATTAAAAATCAAAATGTGAAGGTGACAAGATTATACTCAAATTAAGAACTTGAAGGCAGAAATAATCAATTTAAATCTATTTTGATTCAGTAAAAATATTTGTTATATCAACATGTTTGTAACTCTTTCACTTCTGGTAGAAGAATATGAAAATAGTGCAGCTGTTAGATGCACTAGAAGATTGATATCTTAAAAATGTTTCAACCAGGTATCTTCCAGGATTTCACATTAATAATTTTTGAACTATTTTCCTCTATCTCTTAAAGCAGTGATAACATACAGCAATGTAGCAACCTCTAATTCAATTTATAATCTGCAGAGAATTTGCCCTGATGTAGAAAATATCCTATTCCAACTGAGAAGTAGTTTCAAAAACTGTTGAAAAAGTACATTCTAATTGAAGATCAAAGTGACTACTTCTCTTTAGCTATTTCTTTCTTTCTTTTTTGGTGGGATTAGTAGAATTGTTATGATGTCTTACAGACTGGCTATTAGATAATATTCAATTTTGCCATTTTTTGGAAGAAAAGTCATAACAAAGCTTAAAAATCTATAAAGCCAGAAATTATAAGGAAATCCACTGCATGCTGCCCAGGGTCACTTGTTTGAGATGAGTGGCCAAACAAATTGAATAAAAAAATAAATAAAAATACCTTTGAATCTGTCTGAAGCAATTTCAAAGAACCTGATTTGATTTGACGTCTTGAATCATCTTGGAGATGCAATCAGAATATTTTGTTTGAAGAAATGATTTGTGCAAACTTCCTTCACAAAATGCCATCAAAGTTTCAGTACTATTTCCAAGTATTTTTAATGGGTATTACCCCAAAATCCATAGTAAATCATTATAATCGTGCTAAGAAAAAAATGTAGTTAACTAATGTATAAATTGAATATTTAGATCTTACTAATTTTCAGTTCAATTAAAAAACTTTATGTTTAACCTGATGAGAAATTGCCATATCAAGCAGTTAATTTGTATCAAATTATTCAAGTATGATTTGGTACTGCAGTAGTAATTTCAGAAATATGCATTTTCTCAGTGCATTATTCTTACCAACAATAGTGCTGTGGAAAACATAATGTGATACACTATATAGTACTGTATCATATAGGCTGAAAATATATAAAGTCTTCTCCATACCATCTATTTTTAATAAGAAAGACCCTTGAAAATCTGTAGATATTTGGTTTTTAAGCATTTTTCCCACTGGAATTTCTAAACTTATATTGGATTTATTTACTTTATAGAGGAAATTTGAAGAAATTGCTGATATATAAAATGAAACTAATTTATAAAATCCAGTGCAACATTATTGAATTCAATGAATGTGGATGACTGAATCTGCATAGGATCATCTCGTACATGCTGAATATGCAGCAGCTAATTTCAAGTATACTTATTTTAATAATACTTTAATAATATAATAATAATGCAGTTAGATGCAATGCTTGTTTAATCTGCTTTCCTGTGTGCATTTTAATTTTTCTGTAGTTCAGTATAAGCATAATAAACTTGTGATAGGACAACACATATTGAGGTTTAAATATTTCAGACATTCTATATCTGCTAATTTTTAAACTAGAAAAGGAGCTCATGATTCAAAGATATTCCAACTGCTAAATGTATATTTGTTTGCAATGCTAATAATTCTCAATTTACAATGTGTGCTTATGCCAAATTAAGTGCTGTGAAAGACGTATCTGACAACATGTAGCTTCTCTTGATGAGAACAGTCCATTGGATGCAAGTTATGCATCAATGTGTTAGGTTCCAATTAATTCTTAAATCCTAAAACTTAATTTTCTTGTTTGACAATTAGTAGAGGCCTGATTTTGCAGAATGAAGTGAGCATCAAAAAAATAAATCTAAGTATATTAAACCTTCTTTGCTTTTTAGACCTCTGAACACTCTGAATGCTAATGAATACTCATATTAACTCTCCCATCTTTTCAGCAAATAAATCTCCCAATAATTATTTTCATTATTTTCTTTCTTTTAGTAGTTAAAATTTGTGTTCCCTTCAAATAACTGCCTATGTTTGCAATTTAGGTAAGAAACTAAATACTTTGATCACCTATGAAAATAAATTTAAACAGACAGAAAGAGCAAAACCCATTTCATTGTTAAGATCCCAGCCTCAAGAGTAAAATGCCTAGAAAAAGCAATGCATTCTAAAATCTCCTTGGTGGCTTTCACATTTCACCAGTCTCATACACACAAAGAAGGGACAGTAAAACCCAAAGGTTCAGGGCCACTCATGGAGAACACCCTGCCAACATTTTGTTCTCTGACAAAGTTGTTTGGCTTGATTGATTTTACTGATTGCACAGGGGACAAAAGTAGTCTCTCAGATATGCAGGTCACACCACTAAGGTTTTCTACATA